>NW_009610486.1:7786-16384 GCF_000690535.1 Cariama cristata
ATCTGGTGGGAGAGCAGCCTGGCTGCTCCTCGGTTTGCAGTTCATCCCGCTCTCTGGAAAAAGGTGACCTCTTCACAAGCATCCTTCTTGGCTAACGTCGTCTGTCACGGTTAGCAGCAAAGCTATAGCCTCTATCGCTCACCCACAAAACACCCCTGGCCCCAAGACTTCGCTGCTAAATGTAACAATTTGTTGGAAAATGGAAAGATCCAGGAGTACTTGGTGTGATGCTGGTGTGAGTTAGCTCTGAGGAGGGAGAGCCAGACAGAGGGACATTTAATTCTGACTAGCGAACACCCAAGCAGAGGTCTGAGGAACAGCCTTTCTCTGGGTAAATTTTTGGGCCGTTTTAGCTGGGTTGCATGAGGAAGCGCATGCTTTCTCCAGCCCAGTAACACATCCAGCCTTGCTGGGGAAGCACTGGCTCTATGCAATCATGCTGTCTTTCCTCCGGAGAAAAGCAATTTCAAACTAATTTGATGGGGGATTAAAAGTTGTCAAATATACTAAATTTAAAGTATTTTGTGCAAATAGGTGGCAAAACCAAAGAAAAACTGACCACAGAAAGCATTCTCCTCCCCAAAGCAAAAGTTTTAGCGTGGCTGCAACCCCTGATAAGCAGCAGAAAGCCCACACAGCAGAGAACTGGTATAACTGCCCAATGCAGGGAATTCTTTAATCAATCAGACTTGTGCCATTCATTTCAGACAGTGGGAATCCAGGCGTGACAGCCAGACCACGGGCCCACTGGCTTTTCTGTTCACAGAAACAAACCTGAAGTTTCTTCACCTCCCTTCAAGTGGCATCATCCAGCTGCCTCCCACCTGGGATCACAGCTTACCTTGGGCCGAAGCGTCTTACCCAAACGATGTGGTCACGGAGTACTGTGTCACAGAGCAGTTGCTCCTCCAGGCACAGTCACAAGACAGCCCCTCTCTGGCTCTAAGGATGGGGTGAAGGGAGGAGATGTGCTGTTTCTGGAGCATCTCCGGCACCTCGTAAGCGTGAGAGCTGCAAAGAGCAGGCAGCCCTTGCGATAGCTCTGCCCTGCAGCTGGGAGCCAGCCCCCCTTAGGCCAGCAGAGCAGCAGGTGACAGTCACAGCACACCAGGCCGATCGTGTGGTTTATGCAGGCTGGCTGGGAGGGCAGACCAGGACCTGCACAACAAAACTCCTCTCTCTGCCCTCAGCGCAAAGTCACAAACCCTCTCTCTTGTTTCTTCACCTCAGGTTGTGCTCCACTTTCACGAGCAAGCTTTTGTTACTGGATTATGAAGACCAACAAGGTTAGAAACGCCAAACAGACAGGGTGGGGACGCCTTGTTTGTTCGAGCAGCAAGGGCAGCCTGCCTTCATGTTACCCAAGCCCGAAGCTCTTTCTATTGCCCTGACAAGCAAGAGCTTCGGGAGCTAGTGCTCACACCCTGCTAACACCTCCTGAACGCTGCAAGAGAAGAGCCAGCATCCTGGGAAGCAGAGTTCAGCCTTCGACTCTCTTCAGTCCAGCCTTGGCCAGAAATGCCAGGCAGGCCAGTCCTTGATTACGCAGTCTTGACTTTTTGTTTTGTTTTTACATCAAGCAGTCTGCCAGCACCCGAGAAGTTTGGCAGAAGATGCCAGGCAATGCTCGCTCACTGCTGTGCAGCTTTTGGAGCAGCACCCATCCAGCAAGCAGAAGGCTGTTTCCTCACCCAGTATCCCTGTGCAGCCCACACAAAACCACGTCCTGATTTTAGGGTCACTGTTCCCATCTGGAGCCAGATAGTTTGATGGTCCACACAGTCTACTAGGCTGAAGGGCAGCTATAAACACAATATAAACATGGGGTTCAGCTAGCACACACCGAGACACCTACAGGTTCAAGAGCAGCTTTGAAGTCTGATGAGTTCATGGCAGCTTTAGGCATTAAGTGAGGCAGAGCAAGGGTAAAGGCGCAGTTAACAGCCAGGGAACATTTGTAAAAAGAATTACACCCAAAAGCAAAGGAAATGGTGATTAATCAGACCCAGGGGCCACCGTTAGAGCCTCAGACACCTCCTCCAGAGGGGCTAACAACAAAAGCAGCAGGAAACACTCCACACTCCACTGAAAATGCAGAACTGGAGGGAGAAATAACGCAGAGCCACAGAAGCTGAGAAGGGATTTCAGCCACACTGTTTCGAGCGCAACACCTGGCGCTTGGAACTAACGGAGAGAAACGCAGGAAACGCTACGGGGCCTTTAAAAGGAGCCTTGGGAGAAAAGTGGAAGCTTCCTTAGAAGTGTCTGAAGCGGTAAACCAGCAGAATAAAAGAACAAGAGCACCGGAGGGGGAATACGTCTGGAAGTTATTTGGGAGTTATGGACCTGACCGCTCAGCTGCTTAAAATATTTTGCAAGCTTAGGCACCTCATCACTGCAAGAGCACACCCTGCCCAGCAGAAAAAGCAGGCAAGTCTTTCCATTTCACCAGAGGCGAGGGCAACAACTCAAAGTGGCTGTACAATGACAAAATGAGCCCACGATGCACAGCAGCTTTCCTCAGGGCTCAACATTCTCAGGGTAGCAATGACACCCACCTAGGACTGTGTTGCTCACGGATAACAGACATCGCACGAGCACCCTGTTTGCAGGAAGGGGGTAATGGTGTGCCAGGCTAGTACCATGCCTTCCGACAGCTGCTGACAGGTTTGAAGTTCACTGTAGGCTGTATCGGGTATAATACACCCCCATTTTCTTTCTAACAGCACGATGTGGCATCAAAAGAGCACCCTTGAAAATGTACGTACATGCAGTAAACAGCCTGAACTGTGCGTGCAAAGCAGTTAAAAGCCCTTGCAATAACCTCACGATACTTTCAGCCTTGTTGCAGGAATTCCAGAATTATGTTTCAAGCTTTAAGTTGTCAGGAGCAAGACCTATTTGCCTGTGCTAAGTGACTTTTATCCAAAGAATCTAGCACAAGCATGAGGTGTCTTGCTCCACTGACCCAACCTTCATTCTTCCGATACAAAAAAACCCCCCAAAACCAAACCAACCCACACCACTATACTTGGGACTGTGACATTTATTGAAGGCTGGTTATACAATCTCATCCATCACATCCTCCTCACAACTCAGGTTCCCTAAATAAAAAGAATAGATGTAACAGAGAATTCTGCCCACCTCCGACTGCCTGAGCCACAGAGCACCGAGTCATCCCCTCTGTGTCCCGGGTGCTGTTTGCAATAGGCCAACTGCCACTTCTACTGACCTCAGTGAAAGAAGCAATGCTGCACAAGAGGGCAAGCAGCAGCAAACAGATCAGTGTGCAGCAGCAGGGGGAGAAGTGGAGATGTCCTGTTTCCAGCATGTACACGAGAAGTTATTTCCTGCAGAGAAAGTGTCTTCTCCTCTGTGCCTGAAATCCATCTACCACATAAAGTGAATCTCTGCTATTCTCGCCCCTAGCCACCATCCACTCGACCTGTGTCTCCAGCGAGCAGTGCTATGGTTCACACAGGCACAGCAGAGCCACTGCCCTAACAGCTGAGATGTCCTCTTACTCTCAGCTGGCACCTGAAAAAAGACTGGCTTGACTGAAGAGCGAGCCCCGAGCGTCCCTGTTCCATAGTCCAGGGCCTGCAAGTCTGTAACGACCCAGGCTCAGCCAGCCTAAAGGCACTGAAGCATCGCTGTGAGACCTGATTGATACAGCACTCCTGTGGTCAGGGAGTCACCTGGGCTACTTGTTCGTCCCAGGAGTGAACAGATGAAAACTCTGCTCCTGTTGCTCAAACTGCCTGGAAAGGGGCAATTCTCAAACCTAGCTTAATGGTCAGTGAAGCCGCTGCTCTGACCGTACATGGGAGGAATGCAGGTTTGTTGTCAAAAGTGTTTGGTTTTATTTGATTAAGAATTCAAAATGGGCTGAATTTTATTTTCCTCTGCTTTTACGGATGAGGAAATTGCACAGATTCTTTTGGAAAGGACTGATCTGGTAGGTAGAGGTGACCAGGCTAGCTATGGCTGCAGAGCCAGGCTCACTGTGGCAGCTGGAGGAGCACAGACTGTCCAGAGGGCAAATACGTGATGTTGCGGGAGCGGGAGAGCTGGTACGCGATGTCTTCAGCTGCCTCCAGCTTGCGCAGCTCAATCAAGCCATCGCCTGCAGTGGCCAGCGAGTTGGCAATCAGCTCGGCTGCTTTCGAGTCTCCCTCAGCAGAGATGACAGCTGCTTTCTTCTGCTGCTCAGCCTGAAAGTAAACAGATGAGAAGGGGAATAACCAACAGAGAAAACAAGAGCAAAAGAGAAGGAAGATGCTATTGTCATGTTTAAAATATAAATTCCCACTTCACCACCCTACTGTTCTTTTCCCCAGTAGAAGAACTAAAATAGAAGGTGGTTTTATTTTAAAGCTGTATTCTGTTAGACTGTTTTTCTGCCTACGGTGGAAAAAAGGTTGAAAAATCTTGAAATTGTCTTATCAGTCTTAACCTCATGAAACATTAACCCACCGAAGGGCACTCCTGGTGGAAAATTGTCTATGAAAGATTCGGGAACTTCACCAGTGGACTTAAAACCAGGTCAGATGATAAACACTTCTACTACTTAATCATCCTGGCTGATTACATGCATCTTACTGCATCCACTGGATTAATTTTGGGTGTAGTTGCAGGTTCTTGCAATCTCGACAGGCATGTGTTCTCAGCTGTACCAGGGTACTTCAACACAAAATTGTTCCTGTGGATGCTCACTGATATCCTGGGTTGCTCTGAGATGATGTGATCTTGCATGCAGTCAGTAACACTCCTAGGACACAGGCCTCTGTGCCCACGACATCAAACACCATGCAAAGCTTCGACCACCCTCTCAAAATTCACAAACGGCAGGATTGCTTAGGTTGCCAATCTCAACCCTGAACACCATTTCTAACTGACACTTCCTCCTGAGTGCTGTTTCCTCCCTCCTCCATGCAGACATTTCTGTTCAGCACTCCAATAAGACTGTGACACAATATTAAAAGAAAAAAAAGACCCCAAAACCAACCTTAGGCTTTATCTATCCGACAATCACGTGCCAGAGCTGAGAACCATATCATCATTATGACTCTAAGTGACTTCATGATTCAACCTGCCCAGTCTCCTGGACAGGTGAGATGTTCACTGCAAGCTAGAGTGGCAAGGAGCTACCAGGAACCGTTTCCAAGTTTCTCAGAAGGACAAGGTACCTTTTCCACAATGAATCTGGCTCTCTCTGCTTCTTGCTGGGCCACTTGCTTCATTTCCACCGCCTCTGTGAACTCCTTGCCAAAGGTCAGATGGGTCTGCAGGGCACAAACCAAGCAAAGTCCACAACGCTGACAGTTTACAGCAGCAGTGCTGCGACCCACGCAGCTCCCAGGGCGGGGAGGCAGCCTGCCTGTATCAGTGAAACTGGAATGGTGATGGAAAGCCAGTATCCCTAGAAGAACAGAAACTGAGACAAGCGGGCCTCCCCACCCAGTTTTGAAGTCTCAAGGGAGACACTACAAGCACAGCCCCAGTCCAGCAGGCCAGTAACACCAGTACCTTCAGAGACACACCACCTGGCACAGGGAGCACACTCGCTCAGCGTTCCCCTCCCAAGGCCGGGAAGCCCACTGTCTGCCAAGCCACCCTACACCTTTCATGCTCCGTTATGCAGTGGTGTGCTCAGCCTGGGCTGCTGGGACAGCTGCAGGCTGCTGGGATGGGACATGGGGAAAGGTGAATTTCCTTCAGGAGCGTGCTCAGGAGAAAGTACTGGAAACAAAGTCAAAACTCACACTTTGGAGAAACAAAGTCACCTTCCTGCAAAGACTTCCTATACATCCCTTTCCTCCAAGAGGCTTTCGAGGGAAGTCCCAGAAGGGAAAGGTGCACATACAAGCCAGATTACAACACATTTAATTTACAAAGCTTATAAGGAGATAGGAGGGGGAGGAGGGGAAAGCTCCTTCCTTGAATAGTCTTAAAAGAAGACACAGCCAGGAGAAAACCTAATACTTTGTAGAAAAAGGACGCTATCAAAAGTGGGTACTTTACCTCCTCATGCCTAGCACTTTCTCCCTGTGTCCCTGAGTGCTTGAGGAACAGCTGCCTTCTCTAAAGCAACATGCAGCCTGATCCATCACCCACAGAAGCATTTGCTCTTCACTTTCACTATAAAAGCCCTGCAACAGTGAAGTCTCTTGATAAGCCAGCGCAGCGGAGCCTTCAAGGGCTTGCTCAAGGTCACAGCAGGCCAGTGACAGAGGTACCAACCTGAGCTGTAACCACTGCATCCCAAGCAAATGCAGACAGACAAACATAGACTACGTGTCCAAACTTCCATCCCACTCTTCTCTGGCCATCCACCGATTCTCTTCTCCACCGCTCTTATTTGGGCACACTTCAAAGAGAAAAACCAAAAAGGGAGAACTCTTACCAAGGACACATCATCCAGAATGAGCCCAAAGGTTGCTGCTCTCTCCGTGAGGTCTTCGCTCACTTGCCTTGAGACCAGCTCTCTCTGAGTGATCAATTCTCCAGCATCAAAGCGGGCCTGAAATCAGGATGGACAGCAGTAAGAAGAAAGCTGCCAGAAGTGACAGATTCTCCATGCCCCGCCTGTCTTTGCACCCATGAGCCCCAGAGTTCTTCTCCCAAAGCTAGCAAACACCGAGCTGCCCAGGCGTTTGAAGTAAAAGACTGAAGGACTGGGAATTTAAATGTAAGGTGGAGGGGAGGTTGTCTGGTTAAGCACTTCACGTAAAAGCTGGACTAAAGCGGGTTAGTGATTATTTGGCCCTTCCCTGGGGACGCTTCCAAAACCAGAGGTCTTCAGTAAGCTGAAAGATTACATGAGAAGTGAAAATCTCAGTCTCCTGCCTGAGACTCCCAGCCTGAAAAGCAGAGCTAACAGCTGAGAGCAGGTAACAAAGGAACCTCCTTCCATCCAGAGATCACCTAATGTGAATCGAGTGAGGCCAAGCAGTCAGAATGACCAATAAACAAACAGTTAGCATAGCTACAATGAGCTTTTCTGGATGGCCCATGAGAGCCTCAGGGGTGGAAAGAGAAGTTTTAGTCTGAAGCATGACATATTCCACGCTCCAACTGGTCCCTCACTGCTAAAAAGAGGAAAAAAAGGTGACTGACAGAGCCCCACAGCTCTCACGCTTACCACAACAGACTTAAGGATTTCAGTTGTGATTGAGGGCAGGACACGCTCATCGTAGTCCTCACCGATACTGGTGAAAATCCGTGGTAACTGGGCAGTCACTGGTCTAAACAGGATACGCAACGTGATGTTCACATTCTGTAGATCTACAGAAAGAGAGTCGTGAGTTTAGTGGCAAACCACAGGGACAGGAGACATCCTGGAGCTGTCCCCTCCAGGGCAACTAAACGAGAAAGAATAAACATTCAGACTTCTTTTTGTGAGCAAAGACAAATTATTTTTACTACCCCTTTCACCTTGGGATCCAAATCCTCCTTACAGAGAAGATTTAAGCTTTAGTTTGCTTGCAATGCAGGGAATTACTTGCCCTACTGTAAAGACAGAAACTTTATGTTTAAAGGGATAACTTATAGGACTGAAGGAAGGGCCCTTTAATCTGTTCTGTAACTAAAAAGATAGATCAAACGATTCCTGACTCTGTGCCAAACTGGACTCAGGACACATGGGATCTCCACATCCAGAATGGAAAAAAAAAAAAAAGCATCTTGTTCTTTTACGGTTACAGCGTCCAAACACTCACCTTTGCTGCCAGTGATCACAGGAATGTTACGGGGGCGAGAGCGGCAGTCAAAAATGATGGGTTTCTGTACCCAGGGGATGAGGAAGTGGGTACCTTCTCCTACCACTGTGTCCTGGACCCCACGGAATCGGTCAAAGATGACAGCTCTGTGGCCCGCGTCAACTAGAGAAGAAAACAGCACATCAAGCACAGTTTCACTACTGCCATCTGTTGTACCTGCACACCACCAAAACCTTCTCCATGGAAACAGTCTATCGGGGTAGTTAAAGCCTTCTGCTTCAGGAGACCGGTGAAATTAATTAGTTCGTTTGGAGCAACAAGGCAAAGAGAAGATGCAGCCATGACTCCTGGCCCCCTCAGTCCGCTCACAATGACAGCAGCTAATTGACAGCTTTCTAGAGAAAGGACCTTGCAATCGTCTTGCTTGTGCAATGCACAAGGTATAAAACAGCCCAGCAAGGCTTCATGTCTATTTTCCCCCCATGTCATTAGCAATAAAAGCATAGAGCAACCAAGATACTGATAAAAACCCCAAAAGATATAAAGTGAACTGGAAGCGCTCAGCTTCTCCCACTCACCATTGTAAAGAGCAGAATTGACAACTCCACCTGCAACAGCCAACCCCAGGCCAAGCTTCCCAGGGCTTGCAAACACCTTCGCAGCCATTTCACACCTCCAGTTCCAGCCCCTTTAAAAAGTCCCTCCTGCAGAAACCCACAAGCTCGTTAAAACCGCATTAAGCAAGGCCAAGGGGCCCTGTATGCAGGTGCACACAGAGCCGAGGATTAACCTTCTCCAAAACACCCAACCTGCAGTGGCTGCGCTCCCCCAGCAACTCCTTCTCTCCCCTCAAAAGCCACCTCAGCCCTGCGGGCCT
>NW_009610487.1:0-264 GCF_000690535.1 Cariama cristata
GTTTGCTGG
The DNA here is from genome assembly GCF_000690535.1 of Cariama cristata. NCBI lineage: Eukaryota > Metazoa > Chordata > Aves > Cariamiformes > Cariamidae > Cariama > Cariama cristata. The sequence goes on from NW_009610487.1 coordinate 10, forward strand.
GGGTACAGCCTCAAGCTTCTAGGCGGGGGGCTGGTGCAGGTTCGTTCCTCTGAGCTGGGTCCTGTGGGTCCCAGCCCTCCCAAAACACCCTGCAAAGGGAGGGAACGGAGGATGCAATTCCTATTTCTGGGGTAGACGGGAGGACGTTCTGCATTCCCTTCCCTAGGAAAAGCCTTCAGTGGCAGAGCAGCAACAGGCACCAGGAGAAACCTACATTCTTCTCCTGCATGACACTGGCTAACTGGATACGATCAT
>NW_009610487.1:284-8167 GCF_000690535.1 Cariama cristata
TGAGCCAGGGTTTTGCACCAGGGTGATTGCAGAGGGACCCCTGCCAGAGCTGGCTGGGGGGCTCTGCTGAGTGGAGAACAGAAGAGATGGGGCCGTCTCCTTGCACAGCTCATCTGCACAAGGTATCCTCCTGGGAAAGGTGTCCTCCAGGGATGAGCTTTTCTGGCCGCAGGAGGATGTCAGCTCTGCGTGAGCAGTGGGTGCCTGGCCGGATCTCCATCGGGTTGAGGGAGAACCAAAGGACTATCTCCCCCCATCAATGCATTTCTGCCCCGTGCTCTCCCAAGGGTGCTGGAGCCCTCCTGCTTGCTGGTGCCCACCGCCATGTGCCATGGAGGGCTGCACAGGTCCATGTGTGCCAGGGAAAGGATATATCTGGCCACAAAATGGGAAGGAGAACAGGAACTCCCTACGGCAGCATGTGGATGGGGCAAGCAGAGGGATGCAAGCAGGAGCGGGTGGTAACAGCAAAGGCAGACGGGATCTTAATGTTTCCTTCCTAGAGCCAAGATGCAAGAATCCAAGGCGATCACTCCTCCACCGTATGTCCCTGTTTTTCATTCTTCTTGCTCAACTTCGCTGGCATTTGGAAAACCGGTTGCTGAAGTAACACCAGTAACCACGGGAGCTGCCCCACATCCTAGAAAGAGGCTCGGTTTATCTCTAGGGATGAAATCACCCTGGGTTTGATAGCCAAGTGCTGTGCTGCGAGAGCAGAGCTTTATCTAGGTCAGCGTTAGGTCCTCCTCCGCTCGCAGCAAAGCTGCTGGGGGGGACATCACCACCGGTCACGTCTCAGCCAGGCGCTGATGCGCGGATGCTTCGAGGAAGGTGACGCCAGGTAAAGGATGCTGAGGGCAGGCGTTGGGCAGGCAGCCAGGCAGGCACAAGCCCATGCCTGAAAATCTGCCTCCCAGGAGAGGCAGCTGACGACGGAGCGGTGTCAGTCCACCTTCCCTCAGCCTCCCACTGCGGTGTGCGCCTGTAATTTTAGGAAGGGACACTTCCCCGCAGCCCATTAGTCCTTGGGGAAGCCCTCATACACCTTTGGCTTCTGCAGCAGCCGAGTGGCAACCCACTCGCACTGCCCTGGATGGGGGGATGTGGTACCCAGGGGAGCCGGGACTTGAGGGCCAGGAGGGCATTGCCTCCCTGGGTTGCTCTCCGGAGGGGTCTGTGGGATAGGGGAGGAGGAAGATGCTCTCCTGAGGGCCCCCAGCCTGAGCACCAGGGGTTTGCTCCCCACAGCAGCAGGGTGCTGGTGAGGGGTCTCCAGCACGGCCATGAGTGGGGTCACAGCACCCACCGCCTGCCAGCTCTGCCTGCTGGCACTGAGCTGTGCTGCTCTCGTGGCAGTGGAAGAGACTAAAGCTCAGGCTAAAAAAGGCAGACTTACAAGGAGGAAGGGTGCAAGGAGAGTGCCCAAGGCTATGGCCATAGGCTCAGGTGATGAAGAGGTTGTACTCCATCACATACTGAGGTGGTGGCATATGGAGTTGGGGAGCTCCCAGCACCTGCTCGTGCTCCAGAACACTTAAGGTACTTCTTCTCATGGAAGATAAAAGCAGCAGAGTATCACCCTGCCCTGGCAAGCAGCAGGCAGGTGATAGCAGCCAGGCCAGCAGTTCCCTGAGAATGCCCAGCACATTGGGTTTGCAGCGGAGGAGGATAAAGACCAGAAATTCCAGCCCAAAGAGATGAGGAATTTGCTCAGACCAACAATTTTCCACTTTGTGACTGCATCATGCAAACCAAATGCCAGCACGCACGCCTTGCTCACGGAGATCACAGGTGCCCAGCACCAGCACTTCTGCTGCAACAGCACATGGAACTGCAGCAGGTTCCTCCGCTTGCTGCTCAAAGGGCAACTCCAGGCAAGAGTCCCTCCAGCCTGAGCAGTGCGTGAACCTGGGATAACATGGTCTGGACATCAGCACAGCCAGCTTGGGGTTAATTTTACAGACAGGGGAATGCACAGAAGGAAACATTTGAGATATGGCATGCATGGCTCCATAAATAAGGCAGTCTCTCCCAAATATTTCTGGAGCGGCCAGGGGAGCCAGCCACCACAGGAACAAACCTCTGCACTTTGCACTGCAAAGGAGATTCAACTCCTGAGTCTGCAGGTTTACTTCAGCTGAGTTTGTCACAGGAGCATCCAGCTCCACCCTGACTCCTTGCGCCCAGTACACCCAGGCACAGCCCCAGCTGGGATGCAGAGCCATCACAAAGCTCTCCCAACTCACTGGCACGCTAACCAGCTCACTTCCCTACCTCAGGTCTGGTCCATTGAGCTTATTTCTAAATGCATTTGAGAACACTAATCTGTCTTCAGGAAAAAAAAAAAAATCAGCTCATTAAGAAGACAGACAGTGTCTACAGTCTGAAAGGAACAGCAAATGGCAGCTGCCAAAAACGTCAATGTTAAATGCAGCTGTCAGCTGGGATTTATTAAAAGGTAGTTATACAGCAGCAGCGGTGAATGGCACATCTTGTACTGGGGTAATCTCCCCTTCCTCTCCCACCTTTGTGCAGCTTGCTGGCTCTGATGCATCCAGCCCCACTGTGACCTCCAGCACTGGCAGCCTGGATGTGTGGGTTTTGCTCACTGCTTGAATATTTCATTTATTTGGTTCTTTATCTAGGAAAGCCAGAACCAATGAAAATAGCTAAAGCATTGCTCGGGGAGGCTGAGGTACCACCCTTGCTGAGGTACCACCCTTCTCCGTGTGACCCTGCTCTCTATCCGTGGGGACAGGCACTTGGTGCCATCCTGGACAGTAACTAAGCCACGGCAGGCTCAGCTACGAGCACAAGAAGGCACCAGACTCGTGCCAGCCAACTCGGGTTTTTCCTTGTTCCTACGGAGAATCTGGGCTCTCTTCCACATGTGAATACCCTACGCTAAAATAGAAGAGCAAGACATACGGGGAAGAGAGAAAATGGATAAATACCACCTGTATTGGCTCAAGGAGCAAGGTGCGTTCGGCAAGGACCACAGCACCCGTGTCCTACACCCGGCATGGAGGCTGAGCACCTTCAAAATGAAGCATGCGTTGGCCTCTGGAGCTCCTCTCTGCAGAGGTCTTTGCTCGTGTCTCTCGCAACCTACCTTGTCCTTCCTCATCGGCGCAGGAGAAGGACTGACTCCTGTCTTGGCCCCACATGCCACAATTCAGTGCCACCTCCCACCCTGTGGCATTTCCCACCCATACCTACCTCTTTAAGACTGATGTTTGCCGTGTAGACCACGTTCGTCCCGTCCCTCTTGAAGTGCGAATGAGGCTTGTCCTTGAGGATGAAGACGATGTCGGCAGGGATGTTGTCTGGAGTAGCGTCCCCTTCTTTGGGGAATGTGATTTTGGTTCCCTCCTTCCAACCCCGTTTGATGACAATGTTTAGGATCTTGTCCTCAGTCCGCATGGTCCGGCCATCAGCATTGAGCCTTCTACGTGTGATCTTCATCCTCTTGGTGGAACCGTGGTAGATTTCTTCCAGGGACACCTTGAGCTCATGGATGACGGGTGGGTCTTGGACCTTCCTCCGTGTGTGCAGGGACTCTTGGTGCCGTCTGTGAACTCCGTTAATGCCATTGAAGCCAAACCGGCCGAAGGCACTGAAAGGGTCGTCATCATCATCAATATCCATGTCTTCCTGGTCAAAGCCATTGAACATCCGGGAGCGGCTGCTAGCGAAGAAGATGTCGAAAGGGTTGGAGCCTCCGAAGAAGGACGCAAAGGTGGCATGGGGGTCTCCGTGGAAGGTGTAGTGGAAAGTGTTCCCTGAGCCACCTGAAGAGCCACCTCCAGTTTTGAGACCTGGAAGACAGGGGGGAAGACGAGACATGAACACTCCCCGCCGGAAGATGCCGTGCTGGGACTGCACCTTCAAGGTGGAATTGTGGTCTCTGCTGGCTCCAGGCAGCCCTTCCAGCATCTCCTGGGGGTGCAGGTCACCTCCTCCAGCCCAGCCACCTGCTAAGAGCATGGGCCAGGAAGGCACCACCTCAACCCACGACACACAGTCCTGCCTCTACACTCAAAAAGCTCAAAATCCGTTCAGGTTTTGCCCCTCCTATCCCTGCTGAAGTGCTTCTTTGGTTTCCTTCACCCACTTCACAGCCTTTTCATTTAAAACACTTCCTGACTGGCCCATCTCCATTTTTCCCCACGGACAGGCTCCCTCCTGCCCAAATAGCCCTCTCTCTTGGGCTGCACCGACAGTTGAATCCAGGAGCATCATGTCCTGCAGATGACAACAGGCTCTGAGTTCATCGAGCGACTGTGGCTCTGGGTGGCGGAGCAGGTGGAGGTAAAACAACCTCCAGGTCGGCACACAGCTCCCTGCACGTAGACTGTACAAAATGCCAGGTAAGCTCAAGGTTTGGATCTTTTGGTAACTATTCCCATGGGAAACTCCCCTGCCAGGTCCCAGGCTGAGCCTTACGTCACTGCAACTCCCCCAAAGTCCCAAGCAGCTCAAGGCACACGACAAGTGCCCCCTCAGAGAGGTCACACACGCTCGGCAAGGCTATTTTTGACCAGGAGGGGTGGGAAGGGTTAAGCCAAGCCTAGCTCAAGGACTATTTTCAGGGCACTTGGTGACAGCAAAGGGCTATTTCTGACAGGCTGTCCCTGTGCCAGCCCCACCCCCCACAGCGGGGCAAGTTTCGGTGTCTTTTCTGATCGATGAAGTTAATATTCCGGGTGGGTTGGAGGGCTTTCACTTCGCCTTGCCTACTGCAGCATGTGGGACCCAGAAGCCTCTCAAAATGCCGACCCCCAAGACGTTGCTCCAAAAAATGGCATCTGATGGGAAATGAAAGGTGTGGGGAGCCATGGACCGTGACTGGTCCGACGCTGATGGGACAAGGAGAGGGATGTTCTTGCCTCCCTCCTTAACTCACTCTTATTTTAGGTGCCAAATTGCCTGTGAGCCCCTGTCCCTAACAGACGGTACAGCCAGGGGGTTTCACCTTTAATCTCGTGACGCCAGCCTGAGCGAGGTCCAGTTTCAGCATTGCCTCTGGGGAAAGGCTGGTTTCCCACTTGAGACAGTCTCTTCTCCTCTTACAGGATGGCAAATCACTGTGCCTAGTGCATCCATCATAGCCCTGACATAACTAACAGGTTGAGAATTAACCCACCGCTGGTTAATTCTGCCGGTGGCTCGTTAGGGGATGTACCTGGGGATGTACCTGCCTGATGGCCCTGAGAGAGGGGCTGCCTCTTCTACCCAGCAGCGTGTTCCTGCCAGACCTCCTGCTCTTTTAAGCACCCAAGTCCTGGGCTGATTAATGCAGATGCTATTCAGTGCTCTCCTCGAATGGGGTTGCGCTCTTCCATCTTCGACTAATAAGGCCGCCTGCAGTGGAGCGGCTCTCCTCCTCCTCCTCCGTGCCAACCACCAGACAACAGCAGCCGTTTGGTTTCAAAACAAGGACCTATTACTTAAATTGGGAAAAGCTTTGAATCCTGTAGGTCAGCCTGTACCGGGGAGGACAGCGGGACCAGTGCCCAAATCCGTGGAGAATGTGGGCAAAGCAGTACATATCTGCTGGGCTATTTAGGTCAATTAAAGGGTCGCTAACGAATTACCCCAGGTATGGCCCAGGAGGTGAGCTCCTTCCACTTCCATTGTCTCAGCCGGCTGCTGGGGTTTTGGGGCAGAGGGCAGGGAGAGCCCAGCCATCCTAGGAAGCAGGGCTGGAAGACTGGAGTAGCCTGGGAAGGAGTGGGATGAGAGGTGATTTCTGGCACCTGTGAGCCTTCGCTCTCCCTGATTCTGTGGCTACCAGCCCCGTTTCAGGGGCAGGCATGAACCACAGGAACACGTCTGTATGAAAATGCTCCCTCACCTATAAAACCAATTTGGACCCCACACCCCTGCCTCGGAGCAGGCAGTGCTTGTCCCCTTACCTTCCTCCCCGTACTGGTCATAAACGGCGCGTTTCTTGGGGTCACTCAAGACATCATAAGCCTCTGCGATCTCCTTGAACTTCTCCTCGGCATTGGGGTCTTTATTCTTATCGGGGTGATACTTCAGGGCCATTTTCCGATAGGCTTTCTTGATCTCATCCTCATTGGCGCTGGTCTGGATGCCCAAAATCTTGTAATAGTCCTTCCCCATGATGGCGACGCTGCCGGGAGCTGAGTACTTATTCCTGAAAGTAGAAAGACAGCTCTCCGTAAGGTGAATATTGCACTGGGGCAGACAGGGACGGGACTGGCACGCACTTATTGCGGAGCCGATGCTCCCTGTGTCCCACCGGCCAGCAGCACCAGAACCAGCTCAAGTCCACGCTTCCCACCGGAGGTCAGAGCCCCGGTGCCAGAACGTGGTCCGGCTCCGGTTTTACATGCCCGAGCCCCACGGTGGGGACAGGGAGAGTCATCTCTGAGGCTGACGGAGAGAGGGAGAACCGGAGCCTGGGCACGGTGTTATTATAGGGGCCACGGCACTGCTAACGTCAGGCCAGGACTCCGTTCCCCCCACTGCTGAGCCAGGAGGGCTGAGCTATGTCTAAATGTAGCTGTCGGCCTGTGTCCGTCCCTCCCCCTGGTCCTCTTCCAGCCAGGGGGGGGATCTGGGACCTGAGTTGGGGTGATGACAGCAGGTTTTTGGAGACTGAAAGTGGTGGCAGGGACCATGCTGCTGCCTTCACCTTAAAGGAACTTCAAACATTTTGTTCCTGAAAGCAATTGGCATTCAGCGCACTCCCTGAGAGCCTTCAGCTATGTCTTGCAGTAAGCCAGAAACCCGGGGCTCGTTCCCTCCATCGTGTCGGGGTGGAGGCGGGGGCCATGCCTATACTAAGGCATGGAAAACCCAGTACCAGTAATTCATCCCCCAGTCACACTGCTGGAGTTGCGGAGACCCAGGGAGCAGCCAGAGGAGATAGGAGGGTAGCTCCCCCGGGCAGAGTCTGAGCAAGCCCCTGGCTCCTCCAAGGACACTTCCCGCTGCTACTCGACTTTCGGTTATCAGACAGCAAACCCTGAGCCTGGCCTGTCCCCCCTACCTCGCACAGCCCAGCTCAGTGCTTGCTGACAGTTCCATTCTTCTCCAGGTCTTGCCCCAGCAGACCCACTGCTCTCACGTCCTGCTCCCTGCTACGGTCCAGGTTTCACCCCGTCCTTGCTCCAAACACTCCTGGGCAGCCCCAGCACATCGCACCCCTGCAGCAGACAGATTTCTGCATGGGGAGTGAGCCTTGACCCTTTCCTTCACCATCATACAGGTTACCAGATGTTCTCCCCCGTCCTTACTCTATCCATAAGCTCCCGGCGGAGGTTGCAGAGAGACCCCCCCCCAACCCTCAGCAGCTCAAGATGAGGGTGGTTGGGCCCCCCAAGGTACATGCCCACGGCGCTGCACTGAGCCCCTGGCATCCGTCCCAGGCATCCAAGGCTTACCCTGGGTCATGCCTCGGGCAAAACCCCTGCACAGCTGGGTAGCTGCTACAGGGGCTTGGAAATCGGCCCCACACTTGGCCACCTTGATCCAAACAACCAACTTCTGCTCTTTTTTGTCCCACCTGCAGAGGAGGTGGGGAGGGGGGCTAAGGCACACAAGGTATGGACCTCTGAAGGACATGGTGAGGGAAGATGGGGACACCCACGGATGCGTGCAGCAGCCCAGGGGGGGCACAGAAGAGGTGGGAGAAGGTCCCTGGGGGCGTAAAGAGCATCCGGCAGCATCTCCCGCGGCAGCTCCTGGATGCCAGCACGTTTCCGTACCAGATCCTGCGCATAGAGCCGCCAGCAGCACCCAGCCCACGCAGGCGCTGGGGGATGCTCTGCCCCCTGCCCGCCTCCGTCTCCTCATCTGCCCTCCCTGTGGGGCCACAGGGGTGTGGGAGACCCTGGGGTGCACAACAGGTT
>NW_009610487.1:8251-8833 GCF_000690535.1 Cariama cristata
CAATACCCCCTGCCAAAGGTCACCCCAACACCTTCCTTCCCCAGGGCAGCCTCTGGTGTGGGGCAGGGGCTCACTGTAACCAGCACCAGGACCTGGACCAGATTTTGGCCCATCTGGATGATGCCAACCCTCCCACAGCAAAGGCAAGCCCCACAGGGCTGAAGACAACCCCGTCACACCCCAGCTTGAGAGACAGAGAGATGGCAAACCTTTGATCTCCCCCCCCTGGGGACCACAGCACCCGGGTCCAACCCCATGCAGCCCAATCTGACAGCATCACCAGGACCCCCTCACCCAGTCAAAACCCCACGGCGCTTCCCATGCAAATACATCCCATCCTGCCAAAACGCTGTTGCCCCCGCGAGATCTCCAGTCTTGCCCACTGAGGGGTCTTTGGCCCGAGTGGGGATGCCCTCCCAGTCAGGGACCCATTCGTCCAGCTAGGCTCAGGGAGGGGGCAATTTCTGTACCAAAACGCATCCCTGCACCGCGGTTTACCGTGCCGGTGAGGACCAGCTGCCGGCGGGTGACCCGGTCGGTTAAGGCACGCTCTGGAGGCGACGCTCACATGTGCGATGATGG
>NW_009610488.1:0-1009 GCF_000690535.1 Cariama cristata
TTCCCCCATTTCTCCTCGGGGCACCCATCCCACTCCTGACAGCTCCCATCTTCCTTACTCCATCCCCACATCACACCCCACGGCAATGCCATTCATCCAACACCACGCTGCCCACCTCCTTCTTACCCCGTCCATCATTTTGCTGCACAGTGCTAACTTACCACTGAGCTGCTCTGGGGAACCAGACGAGTACATGTTAAGCTCTCTCTCCAACACAGCTGCCAGACAATTAACAACATGAGTATCTTCCAAAATAGCTGCTTGTACATTGTGGCTGGGTGACAGGACATGGTGGTGACACACGTTTCTCTCTATCCACTGTGTAAAGAGCACATGCTTTCCATCAGCTGCTGTGCAAGGCTGCCTGCAAGCTGCATGTAATAAACGCCCATTTTGAAGAAATTTTCTTTTTAGTTCAAGTCTCTTTTTTAATATACATAAAGGAATCAAAAAGCATTTCTTCTGGAGTTTTGCTGTACACACATGTAACTGAGAAGGATTAACGCTATTTAAAATTCTTGTATTTTAATATGAACCTTAAGGAAGATGTAACATGTGGAAATATTTCCCCAGTTCTCCTACTGCTCCATATCACCTACCCATGCATTGACTGATCACAGGTCAGGTCCAGAAAAGTAATGAGATTGACATAAAGAGTAATGAGGCATGCCAAAAAAAAAAAAAAAAATCTCTTAAAAGGTGCCCTTTGGCTTCCAAGACCTCTGAAAGCACTCACATCGCGTTTTCAAGCTGCTTTCTGCAAACCATGACTGACGGAACCCTGCCTTTATTTACCAAGATCAGTAATTTTCACATCATCACTTTTGGCTTCCATCACACATTTTTCAGAGCGCCCTCAGCTACGATGGGAGCCACCGCACCCGTAGGAGACGGCCTGGAGCAGGCGCCGCAGTCCCTGTAAGTAACAGGGAGTAACACCAGGAGGTGTCGGGCGTTTGCGATGGCCACAGTACAAAACGCACCGTATCTGGTGCCCCACGCAGAGCAC
>NW_009610489.1:0-19583 GCF_000690535.1 Cariama cristata
GCAGCTGAGGAGAAGCTGTGCGTGGCCACGCTGGTCCCAGAGAGACAGCAACGGCAAGAAATAAGCTTGCTATTTATTACTGATTATTTTTTTTTTTTTTAATTATAGGCTGCTGGTGGAACAAACAGTTGTCTGCTATAAAAAGAGTCGCTAAAAAAAGTTCTTCCTGGAAAGGAAAAATGTTTGTAAAATAGAGTTAACAAAAAAAAATTTCCAAAATTCATTACCTTTGTAGTAACAAATATAAACAAACTCTACCCAGCAAGCAGCTGGCCGCCTTCCTTGACCATTCCTACTGCTTAGCTCACCACCTCTTTGCTTCTTTTTTTGTCCATTTTGTTGCTCTAGGGTAGGCTGCAGGGAGATGAGTGTATGCAGTCGGCTGTGGCCACACAAGGAGTCGAGGTGACGTGGCTGTGCAAAAGGACAAGGATTTATGACAATGTGCAGTCACTCAATTTAAGATCTGTTTTGATCCTGAAGGTTGGTTTAAAATGAATTAGTGTGGTTTAATTAAAAGGAACTACTTGGATGGTTTTTCATTGTCACTGATAGGATCAACAAAGAGGAATTTAAATTTTGTAGGTGAATTATTTGAGAGTACTGCTTGTTTTTATAGAATATTTGTCTTGCTTTAGGAGGTAGTGTCAAAACAGGAAACTGATACTAGTTAGATTAAATAGTTTAGAAGAATTGGCAGCTGAACACTAAACTTATATAGTAACCTTAAATTGAAATTTTAATATTAGTCTAACATTGTTACGATCCAACAAAACAAGTGTGTCACTTGATAGAACTCAAATAATCTATTTCAACATCAGTTTTCTACCTTAGGCCTTCTTTGGCCGCTCCCTTTGCCGTTATGGTCAAATCATTTTTTGTTCTTTTAAAAATGCTGTTAAAGCTTCTCAGAACTTACTGGAAAGTATTATTTTTAGTTTTATAACTATTATGTAGTTTTTAAAAATCAACATATTGAATTGCATATCAGGAATCTATCCTAAAGCTATGTAAACTGTTACGATAAATTTTAAATAATTACTGTAGGAACCTATTGGTTTCATTCTTGCTAATTTTCTTAAGAGAGCTTTGCATATTATAATTGCCAGAGAAGCAAATTTTAAAATATACAAAATAAATTAGTTCTTTTGCATGTGCAGCCTCATGAAGATTAGCTTTTCTGCTTGTAAGCTGAACGTGCTATACTTGAAAGAGCTGGGAATGTGGTACCACAGGTGAGTATGGGCTAGAGGGCTGAAGCAGGGAAGTAAGCGATCTCACTACATCTGGGTAGGCAACATGTGTGTGTGAGACTAGGCTGATATCGTGGGCTTTACTCTGCATCTCAGATGACTAAAATACAACTATAATTGTGCCTTCTGTTTTCCTGCAGAACCCATATAATTAAGGGCATGCCCTGCTGCTTCTAGAGAAAGAATTCCCTTAGAACCTCCTTGAAAATTTAATACTGGAAACCAGCAAAGAAAGTAAAATGTATCTTTTAAAGCATATGCATAATAAATATTTTCCTTTTTTGAGTAAATATTTATGTAGCAACTTGTCTGTTATCCATAAACTATTTTAAAATCTTCAAAACATGGTGTAGAACAGAAAGCAGTGTTCTGTATTTTATTACTTAGATTGTAGGAGCATGCAGAGTTGATCAAGGCTAAGGCTGCTTGAGCAAGTGTCATAAGCATGCAGAAACACAATACTAATTAAAAAAGTCTGCAAACTTGGATCTTTTTATATTAGGCGGAACTGTCATATGGAGATCACTGCAGCATTGAAATGCTCAGGTCATGCTCTGCAAAAACTTATGCATGTTGAGTAACTTTGTTCACATGCACAATTCGATTAAGTCTGTAAACCACTTCTTACCATATTCTTATTGCAAAGAGTATACTACCATTTAGAGAAGCTGGAAAAAGCAGTTTCTCTGAGAATCAATTTAATTTTTTTATGTAAATTACGATATTTCTTAAACTTACTTTCACGTAAATCAGCAGTGGAATGTGAAGCAGTAAGACAGAAAATGGTAAAGGTGGAAGTCACTAAAATACGAATGTGATCAACTCAAATTTGTTAATGAGTTGTATGTCGAATAGTTTAGCTGGAAATATTTTCTTAGGTGGAGGGGCTGGAATCACCAATGGCAATGATGTTCTCCCCCCTTCGGCCCAGAAGTGACATTAAATTGAAGATGTGTTCATTTTCCTGCTTTGAGGAGATTTTAACCCTAGGAACTCAGATGTCCTTCATGTAGCAGATTGTCCCAAACAAGAAGTCAACAGATCTTACTGGTCCCAGTATTTAAGTATTTTGTACACAGTGGCATGGGCCTACCAGAGAGACAGAAGTAGGCGGCTCTCTGAGAAACCTGTGTGCTGGGGAGAAGGTGGAGCGGTGTATGATGCAGTACTGGTGATGGGAAATCCCAGTTCAGGTCCTAGTTTCAAATCAAGCATAGAGTGGGTTTGACCAGTTTTCAAAGCTGAAGTCTAAAAATGGTCCTGGTGGTTCCTCTGTCTGTGCCACATGTGTTTTCTGAGCATTTATCAGTACTTACCAGCCTTGTGCTCTGCTGAAGGTGCATTTGAGGTGAGTGTCCTAAGCACAAGGCAGTCAAACTGCAACATGGATGACTGGCAGAGATTAAAATTAGAAGTTTTTGTTTTCCTTTCCTTTTCTTCCTGTTGCTATAAGAGCCCTGAAACTATGTTGCATTTTTGTCCCTGCACATCTGAAAAAACGTGTTCATCTCTCACCTGTGTGCTTTTGAAGTCCCTCCCCCAGCCTGCGAAGTTTGTAAATCCCAACCTGCTCCATTCTAATCACTTTAACTTCAAAGAAGGCAGATCAAGTTCAATTTTTTGAGATTATTTTCAATCCTCTGTTTATTCCAAGCTTTACATTCCCTTTGTAAAACTCTTTTCAGACATTCTTGTTTTGGCTAATCTGCATAGTACATATGTGCAGCGTGTTGGGAAACCTGTCTGTATGTCTGACAGAAGCTTACAGCTTCCCGGCAAGCACAGGGGACTTCTGGATCAATCCATTCAGAGAAGATGGCACCCTCAGAGCTGGCAAGAGTTGTACTTGCTTTGGTTCAACCCCACGCCCCTAGCCAAAACCACTTGCAAACTCCAGAGCTATCACAACAATTGCAGGCACTTAAACCCCCAAGGTTTAAGAAGTATTTTTCCTACATGCCTCTCACATTTATTTTGTCTTTAAATTTTGATTACATTAGGAGAAATGCGATTCTCTGTGTTCTTAATGATACACAATTAACATGCTAAAGGCTGGAATTAAAAACAAATTTTAGCTTAGCCCATGTTTTAGGCAAAACCATCATTACTTTTTAAAATACATTAGAACACGTTTGCTTAAATATTGCTCAAGATAGGGCCTCAAACTTACCAACACTCCAGGAATTTCCAGGGAAATTTATAATACACCTTAGCAGTAACTAAGGCTCAGTTCTAAGTACTTTATCATGTGTGTAATCTTACTGAGGGCAGTAGAAGTTTCCACAGTACAGATTTTAGGTGGCCTTGTCAATATCTAGAATGCCTTTGGGAGAAAAGTTAGCACAAAATAGTTCAAAATAATTCATAAGGGATTTTCTTGTCTCCCGGTTAGAACAGAATGTAAATTAATAAAATGGCAAATGAAAATCTGTCAAAGTTCTTTCTTTCTCTGCAACTTCTTGTCACTCAAATATATGGATGTGTAGTGACCCTAAACGCAGTACATCACAGAATGCAGGAAATAAAAGAGCATCAGCATGGCAGATACATACCAAGTGTACGTATGATACTTGAGAGATACTTGAGGTACTCTTCATACTTCAGAGATGAAATAGGAATAAAATGAAACTAAGTTGGGGCACAGTCATGGAATTAAAATAATTAATATTTAGTATCTTAAAGGCTTAAGCAAGTTGCCAGGCATTGGAGAGAATCATGGGGCTCCAGCATCAGATCAAAGATTCCCTCTCATGATTTGAAATGGGGTTCAAATCATAAAAGCTTAGTAAGTGCAGCTCCAGGGGGTCATCATCATTACCTGCAGTTGAACCTGTGGAGGTGGTTTAATTTTGCAGAAAGGTGGGCAGGGAAAAATTAAGCTTTAGAAGTTTGCTGGGCATAAGTGCATTACATTGCAGGTATGCTTAGGTATAGCAGTTACTCTGTTATCAGGAGGATTGTAATGACTAAGTCCGGCCCTTAGAAAGGAAAATAAAGGTATGATAGTTTTGCTTAGTTCAAATGTTCAGTGTATTTATTGGAATTATTTTTGTGTGTAATGAAGTACAAAGCTGAGATGCAACTGTAGCAGAACCATGAAAATTTAAGTGATGAAGTTACTTTGATGAAAATGAATTTTGTAGCCAATAAAAGTATATCCTAATGTAGTAATTAACTTTAAGAAATGCTTAGAAAAAAATGTGTGCAATGTACATAAAATAAGATTCCAAAGGCATGTTTAGAAAGAGGATTCTCTGGAGTTTTTCCTCAATCTATTTCGTAAGAAAATGTCAGGTTTTTTCATATGCTTTTGCTGCTGCCAGGCTGGTTTTGAGCAAACATCTGGTTTTGTTTTTTAATAATAAGGAATTGCATTCCTCCCTCTTCATTTCCACCTAACCCGGTCAAGTGGAAGGTGTCCCTGCCCATGGCACGGGGGGTTGAACTGGATGGTCTTTAACATCCCTTCCAATCCAAACCATTCTATGATTCTATGATACAATATCTGTAATACTGTAATAATAATTGATCAAAAATGAACCTGGAAAAAGTTACAGTTAAGACATGGTTGTGGTTGTAGTTTTCAATGTGGAAAATAACTGCAAGGGAAACATCAGGAACTAAGGGGTTTTATTTTGAAAACTTGACCTTTTATTTTTTTTTCTGTCCCTGAGTCAGAACCCAAATCCTAGTGGAGTAACTAAAGACCATGTTGTTGCATATCAATCTAAAAGTCTGATTTAAGATTGGATTTTCAAAGATGTTGACCAAATTATTTATAAAACACAAGAATATTACACAAAGTAGGCCACGAATAGTATGCTAACACAAAATTCTCCAGTATAAATCAAAGTAGTCAGTCATAAGGCTGGTGGCAGGGAAAACAAATCAAGCAGGGAAAAGAGAAAAGGTATATTTTAAAATGCAAATGCTAAATGAGAGAGCTAATTGATGTCTCTCTCATAGGCACAGGTCTCTCATACAGATAGTTTATGTGAGATTGCTCAAAGATGATGCTGTAAATGCAGTGTAACAGGTGATGAGATTTGTTGGAGATCTTGGGGTAAGCCATGCAAGGATTCTGGAAACAAAAAGCACTTTTAAATTGATTGTGATATGAATGGGAAACCAGTGGAGTTGGTTGAAAGTGGGAGCAGCACGGTGACTTTCTCCTCAGTCATGGGAAGGAAAGCTGCAGTACAGAAAGCGATCATTTCATGAGAGTTGGGAGAAGAATTCAAGACTGCAGGTACAGAGAATTGTGTACTGTTGCTTGTCTGACCATAAGTGGGGAATATTGTTTATTTTGGTACCATTATCTGGGAAGCTTCCTAAAGTTGCTGAAAGCAGCAGACTTCATTGCCTTCTAGTAAGCAAAAGTGCAGCTTACACATGCACACTGGACAGCTAGGTGCCTGCAAAACTAGATGTCTTCCTGAAGATTTGATCATGTTGCTGGTGCTAGCAAATTTCTAAATAAGCTCACATGAAAAGAAAACTCAGGATTAAGTGTTACTCTAAAGTTACAGAAGGAGACAATTCGTCAACTGATCTTTAAGGCAAGATAAATGAGTGGGAATGCATTCACAGTATATTTTACTGAAGGGAGTAAAGCTATTGCAGTACTAATATCACAAGAACAAACAAATGAAGAAATGTAATTAGGACAGGTTTAAGATGAGTATCGAGTGTAGAAAAGAGCACTGCTAAGGATCAAAATATTGGTACCGTTCTGCTGTTTTCAGCACTGAATTATATGTTA
The DNA here is from genome assembly GCF_000690535.1 of Cariama cristata. Taxonomy (NCBI): domain Eukaryota; kingdom Metazoa; phylum Chordata; class Aves; order Cariamiformes; family Cariamidae; genus Cariama; species Cariama cristata. Next base: position 6,016 of record NW_009610489.1, read on the forward strand.
AGAAATGAGGCGAACACAAACATGATACCTTGTATTGAAGCTTTTTTCACCGAATTTAGGTGGAGTTGTAAACTGCAAATCAATTCCTTTATGAACCACAAATTCTCCTTTTTCTTTACTTCACGCACTTGTGAATAACCTCTGATATTTTCTGACGAGTCCCTATTTTAAAATATTTCATAATATAGTCTCAATGTAAAATGTTATTAAGGAAACTTTGAAATAAATCATTATGCATATCTTTACATTCAGTAGTCACCTTCAGTTGGGTATTAATTGGCACAATATGGAACAGATCTGTTAAGGGCATTCATATATTGAAGTTATATTGAGGGTTTTGCTGGGCTGTGCAGGAAGGAAAGATTTATTTCTTCATCCAAATGCTTGCACATCTAATAAACAACATGCCTGGCATGAATGTTCGTGAAACAAGCAAAACTTTGGAGATTATCAGATTATATTTTTTCAAGGGTGAGGTTTCAACATGCAACTAAAAACTTAGTTCTGAGTGTCGTATTTGTCCAGAGAACTGGAACAGGCTTTGTGACGGATGTGCCGAGGCAAGGCCAAAGAAAGCAGCTCTGATTTTGAATATTGGGTAGTTTCTTGTGTTATGGGTAAGAAGAGGAGACTTACAAAATGCAGTCTTCTGCAACTACTGGGTGTTTCATACAGGGGAGCTGACCTCAGACCAGTATATGGAAAGGATGAGGTTTGTGGCGTGGACCTAAGGTAGCACACCGTTGAGCCTTGACTTGAGAGTGCACGGGAGTCTTGGTCGTGGTGATTGAAGTTGTCTTCCGTCTTTAAGATGCCATGGGTAAAATGTGACCTGTATTTTTGTAACTAAACTTTTTGTTTGGTAACTCAAAGTTGTCTCCTGCTGTAATCAGTAAGACATTGACAATTCCAAGGCAACTGCCATCCCTGCCCTTTTTCTTTTCATTCTTCCACCTTTTTCAATTTTCTCTCACCTCCCTTCTCTCCCCCTCTGAGCTTCATTTTTTATACAGTGGGCTTCATGAAGAAACAGGCAACGCAGAATTAGTATTTCGAGTTGATGGAAAATTCAAGAACGTAAGATAGTACCAGTTTCATCATATCTGGCGAGCTATTTCTGCAGAGGAATCCCTTAGACAAGCCCTACTGAAGACAGAATTTGAAGGAAAAGTAGTTAACATGTGGTCATCAGTATCCCTAGAATTTTGGGGGTATGTAGTTAGATTTATTATCTTTCTGCTGCTTTTGTTTCTTCTCTAACTTCTGCATTTTTACAGAAAATATTTCGACACCATTTATTCATAAGTCATTGGAAGTTCCACTTTTTTGCCTACTTTTAAAAAAATAAAGGTTTTTATGGTTACAATATTGTGGATGAATGATGTCTATAACCAGTAGACATGCTTCAAAGCGGGTTGAAAGGAGGACGCTAGGCTTTCTGAAATGCTCTCTGATTGAATATGAGATATGGGAGCATCCAACTTGTTTTAACAATGAAAACTCTTTTTTTTTCTTCCCTGTGTAAAAATAGATCACGGTACAGTGACCCCAGAGGGAGAGAAAGAATGAAAAAGATGCGTGTTTCTCTAAAACTCCTGACTATATTGTTACAATCTGTGTCAAAGGATGACAAATCCGAATTGCACTGCTTCCTGTGTTCTTTGAATTAGAGCTTGGTGCGTGTTACATTATTTTGACCTCTTCAAAATTTTGTAATTTAATTAGCAGATTTCTTTTTCCCTGTCCAGCCATTTTTTGAAGGGGAAAAAAGAATAGATATATACCATTGTGGTAACACTTCATTCTTTTCTGAATCTAATTACGTATTTTGAATGCACTTTGTATGAAAGCATTCTTGTATTGAATTTAAATCAGAAGGATATAAAACTAATAAGTGGTATTAACCAACAGGGATGAAAGACTACCTGAACAGGCTAGAAAAAATTTACTCCCCAGTCACTAATTTTAGGCTTGGTGCTTGCTAGGGTATTTGCCCAGCTGCACCTGCCTTATCAACATGTTGAAATGTGAATTAGCACAAAAAGTTGGCAGAGCAGTAGGGAATTTTTCACCTCAAGGTCAGAAGCAAGGCAGGCTGATACTGATTTAATGCCGTTATGGTCTGATAGTTCAGCATGAACTTGTGTCTGTATTGCCATCAGTTGACAGGTGTCTACATTTGACGAAACACTCTTCCAACTGGTGTCCTTTTGGCAAGAACACTAAGTAGCAGGCACCTGCCTTAGCTGGTGAAAAGTTAGGTGTCCTGTCTAAGCTAGTTGTCTAGGCTTCCTCTGTAAGCCGTGGGGAGAGGGATTTTTGGAGTGATTCATGCTGTTCTGAGATCTGGGTCTAAAATAGATGAGATGACTCATCCTCTGGAAGTACCTGCCACTCTGCTGACGACAGAGGGAGACCTAGATGACTAACTTACCCTAGATAGCTAAATTCTGGACTGGTAAGTAACATGAGAGAGAGCTCAGCACCAATGTATTTTTCTTTTAATGAAAGGAGGCTCAAGTATGCAGTCATTACGAAAAAGTCTGTAAGACCACTGGTCATGCAGTATATGCTGAAAAAGAGGTGGACCTGCGTTGCTGTCCTGCTGTATCTTTCATAAATATGTTGATTTCCTTTTTTTGCTAAATGAATCTATATCAAGGTGAGGAAAATAAGATGTTTCTTCACCTTAAATATCCCACTGAAAAGGATTGTTATTTACCTTATACAGACCTATGAAGCAATAGGCATGGTATTTATTCTGCATCAGTTTCTGTTATTGAAATCACTTTGTATTGAAATTGCTTTGTATTTATAGCAGTGGAACTGGATGTAAAATCCATTGCACCTGGTGTTTATATACTAAATGGTTGTTAATGTTTATCTGCTTAAGTACAGCACGGACTTTGAAGAGCTGCAGTCCGCAGGAGAATGTATGTGACATGAACTTCACTGTCCGCTGCTTACTGCTTCAGGTGCACTTTTTTGCAGAACCTACAAAAATTAAGCCTCAAACTCATTAATGTTTAATTAAAACCCATCACTTGGCCAATTTGAAAATTATGAGGTCTCAGTTGAATATTCAGGAAGTATTCACCACATCTGATTTTAGATACTGAATTAGGTTTCTAAGCAAGGAGTCCAGGCACCTTCTGTAATCAGCGGAGAAGAGTTGGCACCTCCAGGGAACAACTCAGAGGCACCAAGGTACACAGGAAGGTAGCGCTCCGGTTGCCTTCCAGAGGACTCACACTGCTGCCTGGCTGGAATCCTCTGTAATCACCTCTGAGACACTTGTCCCTCCGTATTCACTGTGGAGGAAACCTAGCCTGGGTTTGTAGGCTGTTAAAGTGGGCAACATAAATACTTCCCTTATTGTTTCCTATCATCATTTTTAGGTCAATAATATGTTGTCAACTCAGAGCGGAATGTTTTTCTGAATATATTTAGAACATATTTCTGAATATCAGGCATAGCTTGCATTAAAAGTGGCTGCTGCATGGTTTATGTAGTATGCTCAGTAATGTTAACGTAGTAGTATGTAATGTAATGTAGCATGTATGTAACGTAGTGTGTGTAGTATGCTCAGTTTTAAACTTTTCTCTTGTAACTGAATTGACTGAGCACCCACCATGTCCCCAGGATAGTCAGCAAAATCCATTTGGTTTTCTCAGCACGTTTGCCTTCATTTTGGGTGCTGTCTTGTTGAATGATAAAACAATTCTAATCTCTGCTGTGTCCGCAAGGCCTTGAGTACCGAGCTGCTGGCTGGCACAGACACCGTAAGGCCCTCCTCATTTACCATTGCATTCAGAGTGTCAGAATGCAATGCTTTGGATCAAACAGCCCAATGAATTTTTACATTCTTCTGTTGGTCAACAGCTGCTTTACCTAAAGTCCTACATTCCTACTATAGCTTTGAAAGCACAGTAACTGGTTATATATTGCTTTATGCGGATTGTACAGAGCTTAGAAAATCAGGGAGTTGAACCGATTTGCTCTAGTTTGAAAAATCATCTGCAGAGCTTAGGAACATATTGACATGGTAAGTTGAGATCCATGGATTTTCCTTTCCTTTAATATGGAAGACCAGGTTTATAGGTAAAGCACAAAATCAGGGAAGGGTGGAGAGAAGTCACGAACAAAGACCAGCCTTGATCAATCTTCATTGCACACAGAGAGAAAACAGCACGACATAGGATATTACATTGTCACCGAGGGGAGGAGGAGTTTCCAGACTTTCAGGGAGAAAAGGAGGCATGTTACAACAAAGGACAAATGACAAGCGTAAGGGCTGTACACTGGGCACTATCTTGCTGTGAAGGAGTTTAGATGACAAAATTACTTTAATATTGTAACTATAAGAAATAGTGAATGAGTTCACCAAAAACACTAAACAACCTTGAATCTGTTGGATAAGTTCAAATTCTACTCTTTGGTGATTCTTGTTTTAAAGACAAGAGAAGGTAAGATTGCAAAGGACACAAGGGTGTATCCAGGGGAACAAGAACATCATTTGTAGTCGCCAGAGTTGTTTGATGAGGCTCACTTGCTAGATACTTGATAACAAGGAAGACCAATCTGTCACTGTATGGTTCCATAAAGAAGATTTGTCTATAGTAGGGAGCATTAAACAGGGTAATGGAAATTACTTGAGCAGCTACTGAATTAATTTTCATTTTAAACATATTCTTATTTAAAGATAACAACTGGCTGGACAGCATGGCAAGTTTTGTATCTGAGTGCATCTGTTAAAAAAGGACTGTGAGAAGTTTGCTGGTTTTGAATATAAACTTGACTGTGCTGTCAGCTAACATCTCCCTTACCTAGGGCAAAACTTCAAGGGATGCATAATACAGGTAGGACTCCATTGTGGACTCCTGAAATCATTACCTCATACAAACTGCTATTATTTAATAGAGAAATGTAATTGTTTCTCCAGAGGGCGATGAATGTGATTCATTCTATTTGATCTTTGTCGTACCAGAAGAATACTGCTGTTGCTAGCTTAGAAGGCTTTTTGGCAAATCAAAAGGAAACTGCTAGTTTGGAGCATTTCTCTGTCAGTTTGAAATCCCCAAGCTGGAGCTTTGAGCTCGGCAGTGAGTGCTCTGCAGTAGTACCAAGAGAGCTGAAATAATCAACAATGGAAACCTTTTATCTCGTGTCTGAAATCCATAGATAGAAAGAGAATGTATATATAAATATTTCTCTTTAATATTTCACATCGTGCTCCCACTTAAGAAGTTTAAAGTTCTTTCACGAAGAGTGGACATAAGCCAAAGCAAGCCACAGCATTAATCATAAATAATTTACGTGAAATTCTTCTGCTATGATATCCCACAATTTCATAAAGAATGAACACATGTTCTGAGAATACATAAGGATTGCTAAAATTAGCTTGCTCTAACACGCCCGGGAACAACACATGAAGCTGCTGTTGCAGGTTTTCTGACGTAGCTGATCATGTTGCTCACTGTTCACAACAATTCAATGCTCTTTTTCTGGTTTGTTTTTTTTGTTTTTCTTTTTCTTAGGACTGCTTCCAGATTAAGAAAAAATAATCTACTAAAAATTCTGAACAATGTTGACTGGTAAAGGCTGTAGAACAACTATTGCTGCAATAAACAGGATTAGTTTTGGATTACTTTCTCTACAAAGACTCTGCAGCAGTGCCTTACTCCTCCTTGCTGAGAAACGTCAACCCTTTCAGGTCTCCATGGTTATCTCACAGAATGAAAAGTAAAAGCATTCTGGGATGATTATATAAAAACTTGTAAAGGGTAAGTGCAAACTAAAACACAGTGTTTGAGGACTAAACAGCGCATTTTCAGATGGCTGAGTCTGTGCGTGTGTATGGTGTCAGAGATGAAGAGAAGTCTTAAACTGCGCAGCATAGGATGGACCTTGGTTTGAGGAAGACAGAGAGCAGGCCTTTGTGATTTATTAGTGTATCCTTTGAACACGTACCTACCAATTTGATAAAAGCAACAAGAAATGATAATTAGCTAGATTGTATTTGGAAACTACACCGGTGGCTTAATTATTAAATTTAAACATCAGTAAAGTACAAAATACTCAATATTCCTAAAACACCTGTACAAAAGAGGTTTAAGAACATAGTTAAGACTAGACTTGCATATGGATGTGCATGCCATTAAAGCTGGGGAAGTGTGGATTTCTGCCATGTTCTGTAAATGTAAGATACATAAATTAGAATTGCTTAGGGATAGTGTTGCTTACAGGAATCGCTTCTCCACTGTTTTTCATTTATGGATAAATGTGCTTGGTGTGACTCCTCTTGTCTCACGGTGATCTCAAACAGCAGAAAACATCCTGTATGCAATGGCTTGCAGATACATAATATCCATAAGCTATGTTTCTCAATATGGATTACAGGTATTTTATGTTTACAGACAATTCAAAGCTGGAAGGACTGAAATACACCCAGGAGAAGTTTAATACTGATGTGGAGAAATAGTCTGAGAAAATCAGGATGCAGTTCAGGGACAAATTCAAAGCACTGCTCTGTTTAGATGGTATTTCTTATCTAAAATGTAGTATGAGGAATGGATAGTGGTACTTAGGTTAAGCATGAGTCAACAGTGTTGTGTTACTATAAAAAAGTAAACATGCTGGGGAGACATGACAAATACCGAATATTTAAAAGACTTAAAAGTAGAAAGAGAATAAGCTGTCCTGTGGGCAAATGGGAGTAGGAGAATATAAAATGGGCTTAAATCATAGGAAAATTTCCGGTTAAATATTATTGTTACATTATTTTTGCTAAGCATATTGAAAGCACTGGGACTGCGGAGCCTTCTCTGCCTGCTTGTTTATGAGCTGGTCAGACAAATATCTGTCAGATATAAAGAAACTGCCTTGGGACTAGATACATCTTTCGGTTCCCACCAGATCTGGACTGTATTTTTCAATATGGTAATAAAACTTCCCAAGTAGTTTCATGCAAATATGTATAAAGATACAATTCAAAGGGAGTATAAAGCCTTCGACACTAAGCGCTGCATGAGATACGCAGTTTTCCTTCAACGTAAAATCTACTTCTGTTTTCGGTGAAGTACATAGTCAAGCTTCCAATTTAGCTTTGATTTGATATTGTCATCTCAGTGTCACTCCTTCTTCACAATATCTCATCCAACCCGCAGATCCTTGTATCAGAATAATACCTTTGCCACCTTGCTCCTCAGTAGGCTGGGACAACACAGAAAAGAAAACAGAAACCACCGTGGACAGCAGACTCAATTCAAGTTGACAATATGATGCTGCTGCTGAAAAGGAAAAGCTTATCCTGTGGTGTATTAAATAAACATCTTATGTAAAGCATGGGAGGTGGTTGATCTACCCTACTTGACATCAGCTGGGCTACTACAGGGCAGCGCACTGGTAGAGAGAATCCAGAGGACAACAACAGATACAAACATTTTAGAAAATATGACCTGTAAGAGACAGCAGAATGCAGGGTAGAAATGGAGGGTGGGGAATTTTCCCTCTCGTTTAGGTCTCTGACTCGCACTTTAGCTATATGTGTTTAGTGAAGAGTACTTAGTGTTTAATGAGATGTGTATGTATATATCTATGCATGTAAAGAACGCTCTGAAGGGAAGCACATTAACTCTTCCAGTCTGTAAAAGGCTGTTACAAAGGCAGGGGCTGTCACTTGAGCAAGAAGATAGCAATTTCATTTTTTATCACAACCTGTATTCAAGAAGGGCTTTTGTCTAAAGCCAGACAAGGTCTATTATATTGCTGCTGCTTTAACATTTCTGTGGGAAAATTTTAGCAATGCGTTTCAAGGCTGGTCTTGATATGCTGAATTTTTTTCTCAACAGGTCCATCCCCATTTTGGGACATTTCCAAACCTAAATTTCTATTATTTAATAGGGTTTGCTCTTGGTATTTGTAATCAACTTTCCCCCGCCCTGTTTTCACTCTGTCACTGTGTCTAGAATATCTAAGGCAGTGGAAGAGAAGCCTCCAGAAGGTCAGTGCTAACACTGCGATGTAGTGCTCTTGTACTTGATTGCTAATGGAAAACGTAGCAGAATTCCACGCAGACAGGTTTTGTGGAAGAGTTTTCTTGACAGAACACCGTATGCTGGTATGATTATGTCTGGTTGGACACATGCAGTGTTTTCTTCACGTGGGACTCGGTGAAGGGTGGTTGCCCCTGCTACACACAAGCCAGGAGGTTTCATAAGGCAGTTCATACTTTGCATTCTTTCTTTTATGGCCCCAACGTGCCCATGATTAGACTGCAAAATGAGAGTATGCATGAAATACGTACTTTTACAGTAGCTCACTGATCCAAAATACTTTTACCAATCCACAGTCTAGATGAAAAAGAGCCTGAGAGACAATTTAAAGAGAGATTGTTTAAGGAAGATCAAATGGGTTTTATTTTATATTGCTGAATCTTCGATCAGGATAGGCTGCATTTTGCTGGATGTCATACAAGTGCCTAAGTCTTAATTTCCACCTCAAAGTGCTTGAGTTTGACTCCAGCCTGTACTTATCTGATGATAAAGCCATTTGCTAAAATGAAAAACACTGAGAAATGCCTATGTCGTGTTACACAGCTCCATGAATACAGAGGTGTCGCAGTGTAGAAGATGTCTCCAAAGAAAAAGGGATAGACCTGATCTCATGTGATGGCTCTCAGATGTCATGTTTTCAGATACTTCGCACCACTAACACTATCTTAATCCACTGGGTACAGATCTTTCCAGACTGAAATGACTCAGGACTTTACACAGCTCTTCAGTGCAATCAAAGGACTTTTGAAAGCATTGAAAACCACTGCAGAAAGGAAGTTTTAGGTAATTAGCATTATATAGTTTGGGGAGCAGGTTTTGAGGCTTGCTTTCTGTGTGGCTTTTTCGTGATAAATAAGCTATATTTCCTAACACCTACTATTTCTTTGTTTAAGTTCATTTTGCCAGCATATATGTTATATAGGCTATTAAAAGTGTTGAAAATTAATTTGTAGCCTTTGTTAAGAAAGGACTTTGACTTACAGACTGTTACCGTTTAAGTGACCTGTGTCTATTTTAAGCAGCGCAGAGATTGTTTCTGTTTGCGCAGCAGTATCCCAAGTAACTCTTTTGTACAAGGAATAAATATTCGAATTAGAGGCTGAAGTATGTGCAGTCAGTAATGTCTGAGAAACAGTATTGGAAACCTGTCATTAGTAAAAAGTTTTCAAATTTGAGAAATGTAATTGCTTTTCTCAATTTCCTGTGAGACAAAGAAAAATCTAAGAGATTTTTCCCATTATGTGTAAGTGACAGCAGACTCATCTGTTAAAATAATCATCAATTTCCTCATTAGAAGTTCTTACCTGGATTTTTATAGAATCCTCCTAAAATATCATTTATCTTCTATTGAACAGTAGATTCTTTGAAATAATTGCATCCTGCTAGAACGTATTTGCATCTTTCTTGCCTAATCTATCAAGAAGCATCTTTCCATTCTGCTTCTCACTCTCAATTTCATCTGGCTTTTAATTTCAGAATAGAAAAAAACCAAACAACTGCTTGTTAATTTTAAGTAACTGTTGTCTGATATCTGAAGATACAACAAAACATCTGCAGATAAATTTGTAAATTTGGTTTCTCGAGTTTATTCCTATTTATTTTATGGGCTATCGATGGCTATGTTTAAAAGAACATAAAGAGCATAAATGTGTCAAATATCTATTACAGTCCATTACCTTAACTCAAATTTTAAAATTAGCTGGAAAGCTTAGTATGATTAACTGTTGGTGAAGGGGCATCGCACGATCTCACTAGGATCTGGTTTAAAGCAACTTATTTTGTACAGAATGCTTGCTAATACTTGACAGATCAAGTAAGGGAAACTGTAGAGGATCTAGTTCTAATCTGTGATTTGCAAGCTGTGAAGAAATTAGGCTTTGATTGCACATAGCTTTATAAACCTCTATTCGAGATGCTTTCCAAAGGAAAATGAGATTTATGTTTTCTCTGTGTCCTTCTCTCAACTTTCTTTTTCTGTTCTCTGCTTCATGCCTACTCCTTCAGAAACTTTTGAATCTAGTGCCCCATTTCAGCCAAATTTGAGACTGGAGAAAACTTCGAGGTAATTTTCTGCAAGTTTCATGAATGAAGATGTTCAAAGAGGGGAGGTGCCCTGAGCGGCTTTGAAGGAAGGGCTGTGTATAACAGCATTCTTTATTGGAAAGCCATCAGAGAAGCCATATGGGAGCTCAAACCTCAAGGGAAGAGAAGGAAGCCACCTTTTATAGAAAAGCACCAGTAAATGGCCATTAGTGAACAATCCTATACGGATGTAAGGTGTAACTCATAACAAATTCCTAGTTTAACAACATATAAACATGAAGGAACTAATGTGACCATATTGTTTGACCTACTGTGTCGGGGACGGGACATTCTTGAAGCAATTCCTGTTTGGATTAGATTTCCTTCTTGTCCATAACACCCTTGGTGTCCAGGTCATTATGAAATTTCTTTTTTCCAGTACATCACCTGAAATATTCTTTAAGCAGTGAACCAAAGCTAGAAGATAGACAGTTTGAGAGCGTGGATGTGAGCCCTGTACTTGTGAGGGAGGAAAGGGAGGGAGAGCAGGAGAGTTTGGAAGATGATGTGTTCAGCATATCTTTTCTCTCTGCTTCTTTGCTCTTTCTGTACAGTTTGTTTTGCTGCTGAACACATCATATAAGAAAAATCTATATGTATTTGTATCTTAGGACTAGTGGAAGATGAGTAATCTCTCACTACTGGAAAGAAACAGTTTAAAGGAATTCCATACATCGATGTATACATTTTCAGAATGAAAAATGAAAATTAAGGACAGATTTCCACTGTATTTGTGATACATACATTTTCTTGAACCCAGCCTGTGTCTTTCCCTCCTTTAAAGAGGCCTCTGAAGAGGAACACCGCTGTAGTGCCTATGAAAAATTATCCAAGCAATGATAGCCAAGTTGTGTAACAATAGATGTACCTTTTTAAAAACCCTTCGAGCTGTTCACGAACTGTCCGCTTTATGTACATATATCTGTTTAGCCATTTTCGCCCCATGTCAATTTACTGATATCACACACCTGTGGCTCCCCTTTCAAACTAGGCACCATCACTGAATTTTACACGCATGAAGATGCAGAGCCCTGCAGTAATGCTTACGCGTAGACTGTGTGAATGCGGAGGCCTGACTGCCAAGCTCTCTGAAGGCCCAGGAGAAATTTGCAAAAAAAAGATTTCGGGATTGGAAATGGAGATAATAAATTATTTGAAGCAAAAGCTCCAAGCGCCATGTGTTTGTGCAGCATCCAGCACTGCATCGCCTTGATTATGCCCAGAGCTCTTGAGTCCTGTTATTGTATGTGACAACCCCAGGCTGTATTATTTTATTTATAACCTATATAATTTTTCCCTTTTTCCCTTTCTTGCCGTGAATGTTTTTTATCTTCTCTCAACCTAGCTAAAGTTTTTTTCCCCTTTTATGAATAGTTATCTTCCTATCTATCATATATTAATTTGGAAAAAAAAAAAAAGATAATTTTAAAGAGTTAAATAAACAATAGGCCCTAGTTTTAAACCGACAAAGCCATAATACTCAGTATTCCAGGGCTGAACCCAACAATTCATCCTCTGTGGCTCACAGGACTTACACCAGCTTTAAAATAAATTGGCACGGTCCTTGATACTGAGGCTGACTTGTTATCTCTATATGTACTTTTCAGATAACAGACATTAAATTATTCACTATACAAAGTCTTATTTCAATTAAAATGGTAAAACTGATAAAGAAGTTTTCTTTACTTTTGGGAACAGATCTCTGGCTTGTAATTGCATTAATTACAAATACACACAGTTGAAAAGTTACTCAAATGCAAATTTTCTTAATGAGAAGAAAGCAACTGGGAGTACAATTTTTAGTTGTTGCAGTTAATGAAAGTATTTGATTTTGTTTTAATTGCACTTTTAATAAAATAAAGTGCTCTCACAGTGATGAGATTTCACTAATACAGCAGTGCTAGAACTTCCAGAGGTTGCTGATGGTGGATAGATGCGCCAGCACTGGGCTCTCCGTGGAGATAAGTGAAGCAAACAGCACTTGCTCCTGGGCAGAGCTGCGCGTGATGACTTGCCGATTCCTGGCCAACAGCAGCGTCCTAAAGGACGTCACCAAAGTAAAGCACTGGACAGATGATTTATGACTTAAAAATACAAGAGGAGGAGTAAATAGAGTGATGTCTGGGCCCCACTGTTTTCATAACTTTGAATCTTGGAGGAGGGATTTGGGAGAGCCATTTGGAGAATGTCTGGCCTAGTGCGTCTCCACTGTCTTCAGTGCAAGAATCATTATGAAAATACCTGCACACAAGCTTCTATAAGTGTGTGTAAGTTTTTATTAAAAACCAAATAAAAACAAAGTTTAAGTTGGAAAAAAATATTTACCTCATTTTGTTTGCTTGCTTGTTTTGAAATATGTTTGTGCACTGCAAGAAAGTAATTTCACAGAAAGCGGTGTGCTCTCTCATGAGCAGCTAGTGTTTACAGATCACGGGTTGAATACTGACCTAGTCCACCTAAGCCGGTCCTTACAGAAGTTTATTCTGCCTGATCTTTAGAAACCTTTGGTGACGGTGGCTTTCCAGGCATGAAGCTTGGTGCATTCCCATTCCTAATGAAGTTACCATGATGCAAGAAGCAAGGAAAAGGAATGCCTTCTAAAACTCTTTTCATCCTTATGGGAAGAATTTACATCTCGTAGGCTATGTTAACCAAAGCTAGGGACTTCTTAGTTTTGTTTTTTTTTCTTGGAAAAATGTCAGTTTGAGTTTTTTTAACCTTCAAGTAGTTGATATTACGAAAGGGCTTGGACTTCCCTAAAGATTCGCTACTATTTTATCAAACACTGGTAAGGAATTGCAGTAACTTCTCTTCAAAAGGATTGATGTCAAAATGGATTTCCCCAAACTTCCTTTCCTCGCTTTTCTTTCTATTCTAAGTTATTACTATTAAAAATAACCAAGTATATAAATATTAGTGGATTACTCTTACACCTTTCAATCTTGCATGTCAGATGGTATCTCTGAGGGAGAGGAATCACCTCGGAAAACAGGAGGGCAACAGCCTGGTGACTCAGAGACAGCGTCCTGCCCCTCTTCACCCTTCAGTCCGGGAGGGTTGGAGGAAAAAGGATGGCTTGTGTTTGGCAAATCCCGTCACTGGACGAGCCTCCTGGTACCTGTGAGGAGCTGTATCTAAACCCCATGGGTTACATTTCCTCACCTGTGAATTCAGAATGCCAGACTTTCAAACTGGTTTGGCAATTTGAAGCAAGAGGGAATTCCAGAAAGGCTTGGTCTATTTGCAGACAATTTAGGAACAGCGAAAAGGCAGAATGAATCAAATAGATAGGAATGTTTTCATTTAACTCTAATTAACATAGTTGAAGGTGTGATAAAAGATTCCCGTAATAAATCTCAGCTGTTTGCATCACATGTAACGAAGAAATCTAGTTATTTTTAGCATTTTAACAGAATATAATTTGGTATAGAG
>NW_009610489.1:19604-20571 GCF_000690535.1 Cariama cristata
GTGTTAATTTTCAAATTCTTTTTCAAAGAAGCAAGTATTTCAGATGTACATACATGGCAAATTAATTTTTCATAGATATTATACACAAATGAAATTTAGAGAAAAAATATGCATATCTTAAATTGAATAGATTCACCATAGAATCCTGATAAGCGTTCACCTGCTGTTAATTTTCCTCTGAGATGAAAACACTACCAAGCAACAAAACCAGATGTCTAAGCACATCTTCTCAGGGTGGAAAAGAGGGGTTTAAGTTAAAACTTCTAACAGTTTTTGATCCCAAGCAACAACCTATAGAAGCCCATGGGGATCTCTCAGATAAATTTAACAGAATCCAGTACATAGGGCCACTCACGTGACAATCTCTGTGTTTTACAAGGGAAAGATAAGGGTTACGGGAGTGAAGTGCAGGGTGAGGCAAGAGCAGGAAGGAAAAGGCATCAGCCCAGGAAAGGAAAAAAATTCAGGTCAGAGAGGAGTGAAAGGACAGAGCGGGCAGAGAGACAGGGGACATAGGTGGGGAGGCTTTCCCATTTCCCAGCGTCTTCCCGTGTGTGTGAATGAGGGCTATCTCCTAGTCAGCTCTAGGCATTTCTCCTTTCTCCCAGAGAAGCTCATGGAAAGAGGCTGTCGGTCACCTCCTCCACCCACCCTGCGGGACATGGCCAGAGCTGTTTTTTTTCAGGTTGTTTCTGCTCCAGTAGTACCTATGCTCATCTGACAGCATTTGGATGAACGACCCAGAGAACCTTTTCGTGTGCTAAGGATAGCTGGTTTAAGTGCTCCAAAATCTGCACATTTACTCGATATTGAGTGTGTTGTAGGGATGGAGGTCCAGAAATATGCTTTGGGGAATTTGTGACCTGGGGTTCCCCGGAGGTAGCCTTTGGAGGAAGCAAGAACAAGCTTTTCTTACAACTGTCAGATTTCATGAATGTTTTCTGCTTCTTAAATACTATTTATATTA
>NW_009610490.1:0-454 GCF_000690535.1 Cariama cristata
CTCCAGTGATGTTTGCTGGTATGCAGATATATGTTAATTGTCCAGTTCCCAGGTAATTTAGTTTGTGCCTAGGCATAGTTTTGAAACTGACTGACACTGCAACTTAGAGGAGGTTGTACACGTGTCAGATTTTCACATTTCACAGAGCAATTTACAAACATAAGCAAAGCTTCGCAGGGAGTGTTCCTCAGGATTCCTAAAGGAGTCAGTATTCCTATAAGGCACAAACTACACATTCTCCCTACTGAATTTTCCGTTGCAATATGAAAAGAGGACATGTTGGTTACCTTTCGCATTAAGAGTTCCCAGACATTTCGATTCTTATTCCATTTTGGCAACAAAAGCTGTGACCTTATTGTACTCAATGACAGCATTAATAAACTCAGTATCATTTTCAGTTCCATTTTCAGCAACCTGACTCAGTATCATTTTCAGTTCCATTTTCAGCAACCTG
>NW_009610491.1:0-22475 GCF_000690535.1 Cariama cristata
CGGTTCCAGCTCAACAGCACCCTGGTTTTGCACCCATTTAAGTCTGTTTCCATTTGACCAACTCCTTCCCACCCGTGCTGCCGTGGCAACTCTCAGTACGGGGCTGGCATTTTTCTGAGAGGGAGAGGTGTTTGCTGTGTGCTCGGGGAGCAGATTTTAATATCATTCGAAGCTTTTCAACAAATATTGGATTTGAATTCCAAATATGGGATGAGCAGGCTAATTACCAAAAACCTACAAAATTAGTGTAAAAGCCACAGTTTGATCTGAGGCAAATAAATATAAATGGTATTTATTTAATATTCCCCTGCCCTTTAAACAAGGGAAGTTTGCAATATTCAGGCAAAATAGCTTATTATAGAATAGCTGAAGCTGTGACCTATCACAGATGCTGCAGATTACACCGAGCAATTAGAATATCACATCAGAGCAGCCACACCAGAAATAGGGCTTCATTAGTGGGTGCTTTGTACCAGGTTTTCCCCAGGGCCATGGGCCAGGACCACAGCACTGCTGGGGCTGCCCTCCCGCCAGTCCAGCCTTGTCTGTTCTTTCCCACAACCCTCTCAAATTCAGTCGGTGGGCTCAATGAGCAGGCCAGTGGTGCTCACAGCCATGCAACCTGGCCAGCTCTGGAAACACAGTCCCCTTCATTCCGTGCTTTCTGGGACTCGCTGACCCCCCTATTTCCACTCAAGGTCTCTAGTCTTCCTTCCACCATGAGCTGTGCTCTATCTACAACTCCCATCGTCAAACCACCCTAAACCCTCACTGATGTCTCCACACATACGGCTGCAGTCCCTGCAGAGACCCATGCAGGGAAGAACCACCAGCTTTCTTTTGGAAAGTTTTCTTGGAAGGAGAAAACCCTTCCACAGGTATGAACATTCCTATGGCCCCTATCAGGAAATCAGGACATTGCAGAGCGCAGCTGAGTTATCCCAGCTACGGCAGGTGCTTTCACAAAGTTTAGTGATTTTGTTCTGACTGCTGCAGTTCGCTGCTGGTGCACCTCTGCACTTGCTGCACCAGCGACAGGGTCAGCGTAAGCATCCCGCATCCTCTCTCCTCTCCCGCCGCTGCTCACGGGGCCCGTACAAGCACCACGCTGCTTCTGCCACCTCAGCAGGCAGCGCAGGCGAGGGACGAACCCTCCTGCCAGGACAGGTATGCAGTTCCTCGAAGCTGAATTTTAAACGATTGTTTCAACTCACCTTTAAGTGCCTGGGCTGACAGATAGTCTCCTGCTTTGTTTGGAGATTACCCTATGTTCAGAGAGCCCAGGGTGACCTTTTTCTTCGCCCAGCTTAACCCCATCTCGGTGTGACAGCCCTGTGCCCCGCTCTCCCCTGGGGCAGGCCGGCTGCTGCAGCCCCAGTGGGCTGCCAGGCACACGGTCAGCCAGCCAAAGCCTCATCTCATTTGCACTCCAGTAAATCCCAAGGACTAGCATGACTTTGATGGAAGTATTTAATTTTAGGCTGCCCTAATGAGTTAATTAAAAGCACCTGAGTATTTAGCTTGGCTACTCTCCTCTTTAGTAATTCTTCCTCACCTCTAATTAGCTGGGTAGCTCACACCTGATTCCCTTCCCAATTTGTCTGTGTCTGTCTTGCACTTGCGGGACAATGGTTTGTAATCTTCTCCACTGCATTCAGAAATAACCTCTAATTAATAAAGACAAAGCTAATCAGAAGAGCTTTACTGATCAAGTCTATAAGCACTACAATTTCTTAATATTCAGTACTTCCAAACACAGCCACCAAGACGACACCCCTCTGTCCCAAATCCCAGATTACTCAAGACACAAACTGACCTTCACAAAGCACCAGGGATTCTCAACTTTGGGTTCAAGTTCCCTTTCTTTGGATTATATTTAAAAGAAAAACCAAAACCCCACAATATTTAAAAGACCAGTAAGCCTCTGTGTTTAATAGTACTAATACTTGAATACAAAAAGGTTAGTTTTTTTATCGTTATAGTCAGGAAATACTCCATTAGCTATAGGCTTGCTTTTGTTAATGTTGAATCCATGCAAAAAAAATCTATTTCTAAACACTCCTAGGAATAAAACAAATTAATTTGCTTTCTGCACAGTACCTGTAGGCCAAGATCATCTTCTGCAACTAAAAATCTGTCATGTTACAACTCCTTACAAGGCAATAATTTTAGGCAGGCATTTGCTCCATCTCCTCTCAGTCCCATCATCTACTTTAGTGTCAACAGGATCACGCTCTCAGGCATGGCAATAGCTCAGATCCCCACCACCTCTGAAAACTCCCAGGCTCATCGCTGCAGGTACGGACAAAGGCACATTGAACATTTTTTTTTAAAAGAGAAACAAAATTCTTGAAGGAGAAAAAATTGCTATATTGCAGTTATTTAAAAGGTCTTTACGTTGTCAGCATAACATTGTCCCCCTTGTTTGTCACGTATTTTGTGAACCATCAGTTGTGCTAACCACCAGTTAAAACAACTCATTAATGATGAAGTTCTATTAGGCTCAATACTGTTAAACACATTACCAGATTAGCACAGAATGTACCTTACACATTTTACTATTTAAAAATAATTAAAGGCAAATTCCAAACAAACACTGATCAAGCTCCACAGAAACACCGGCTCTTGAGCCAAACTACACTGCCTGCCTCAGCCTGATCTGTGCGTGTACAGACAGACTCCTGTCTGTCACCAAAGACAGTTCCTCGACAAAGAAATGACCCTCAGAAACTCGAGCTCCCCATATATGATTCTTTTTGGACAAGTGGGAAAACAGGACAGGAAAAAGCAGTACTGGTGTGACACTCTGGATAGAGCAAACCAGTGTTGTTTAAACACAGCATACAGCAATTAACCTGCCATTTAAAATAGGGTTTAAATTTTTTATGTCACCCTTATTTCCTTGTGCACTTTTATTTTAAAAGTTCACAAAAACAGAATATTGAACATCTAAATCTATTAAGCCTGTTTCCAAAAGCAATCATTAAAAATTAGTTTGCTCTGACAGAGTTGTATTTTATACACTTCCCCATAAGCAAACCCCATTTCCCAAGCCCATTCAATAAGAACCAATCTCCCTGCGTAAACTTAAGTTGATTTGTATGAATTTCACCAATAAGCATCAATGAACCTCTTTCTGAGAGAAGTTATACCAGTAAGAAATCTCAGTCTTTGTTATCAAGATCACCACTTTACAGCACTTTCAAGCTACTTAGATCCCACACTCCTCCAAGAAACTGGTCCTTCACTTGTATGACTTCATCTTTTAAAGTAATTATTCAAATTAAAGGGACTTATGATTAGCTTAGTATTTGCCGTGTCTTTTAAAAAGAGAGGAAAACTTCACTCCAGCCTTTGGGAAGCAGCTGTGACAGCTCTCACTACTATAGTAGAGCGTCTTCATCTTCTGAATGTGCATGAGGACCAAGGCTGTAAGGCTTTACAGTTCTGCTAATATTTCAGTGTTAATATTGTAAAATGCCTCCACTGGCATCAGATCCTCTCCTCCACACCCCAACACAGTTTTATTGCATCGATTTTGAAAAACCAAATGGATGAGGAGCAGAATTTGAATTTAAGAAGGAGATAGAAGATGCAGTAAACACAAAGGCTGAGGAGGCACTACTTGGTGCAGTCTGGTATTACAATTCAACCAATTCGACACGTAAATGGCACTAAAAGTGGAAGTTCTCTCTCCCCCACCAGGTCACCACTTCTTCTATCGTACCTGCTGAGTGCAGTTAAGAGGAGAACTTAGCTGGGGGTTACAGAAAGCTGTCTCACAGGGCTCCAGGCAAACAAAGGAGCAAATGCACTTGAAGTTTCAATCAGTCCTGCAGTCCCTGGAGTGAGAACTGGCTGTAGAGAAAGGGCACGAGATGCACCGTCTCCAAAACTGAACAATAATCTAGCTGTAACAGCAGCTCCTGCTTTTTCGTGAATACATATTCATTGGGTATTTAAACTGCTGCACCCAGACCAAAAAATCTCAGCTTCCAATTAGACCTTTTTAATCACTAAATAGTCAAAGCTGCTGGACAAGACATTGGAATCTCCCCTTCTCCAAGGAACACAGACGGCTATTCTTTCACAACCCACGTTTTCTAGTTTAAATGAACTAGTGAGGCTTTTTACTGATGGAAATCCACAACTTTGGGGGAGCTAGGGTGGAAATTAGTCATGAACATGACTTCCAAGACTTCCAGACCTGAACATTTCTTACCCAGGTGAACATCTGAGATGGCAGCTTCACCAAAGTGACCTACCATGCTATGGCAGAAGGCAGGTAGAGTCCCTTTTTTGTCAGGCATTAAACTAAACCAGGCAAACTAAGCTAAGACATTTTCAAGACACTGTAAATCAGTCTAATTTGACTAAATTAGGAAATGGGGCAAAAAGTGCCAGAGATTTTCATGAGCTTTGGATAAGGGACAAATGCCTCAAGAGAAAGATAGAAAACTTGACTGAAGGCAGGAAGGCAAACTCTGAGCTTTTCAAGAAAGCTGGAGAAGCGCAACACATTTGTCACTTCACAATAGGCACCACACTATGTAACTAACCCTTCGCATCCGATCAGCAAGCAGGTACAGAGGGCTCAGAAGCAAAAGACAGAAAACACTCTCCCACAATCCCAACTAATATCAAATTTTCATAACAACACATAAAGCAATAAAGTGACCACACAGAGAATGATTTACGACCCATTGAGAAAACTATTGTTTATTTAGAAAAAAGGTTACACTGGTAGAATTCAGCAGATAAAAAAATTTTTTTTTTTTTTTAAAAATGTCATTGTGAAACTTTTCAGACTAAAGTTCAGCAATACAAAGCTCCTGTAGCTGTAACTGAAACTTAATTTATTTCAGTTTTGAAGAGAGCATTTCCGATCAATCTAAAAACAACATGACAAACAAAAGGTGTGGCAAGGGACAACTGAGCACAGGTTTAGGTTGGGATGGAAGGGACAGGGTTCATTCTGTGTTTCTTTAAACAAGTCAACGTTGTACACAATATACAAATAATCCCTAAGCATTGCATGAAAACAGTGCTCCCACTTGACTTTTTTTTTTTTAGTCACCGATATTAAAAACAGGCCAGGTAATAAATAAAAACTGAGTTTAAATGAGGTAAATCCAAAAAGGTTCAATAACTGTTTATTTGTGGTTTTCAAACATCTAAAAGAATGCATTTCAGATTGAAAGAATTACTAAACTCAGGCAGTATTTTCGACAACCTAAAGTGGAACTCTGTACACATGAAACCTCATTTGCACTATGGCAACTGTTTGTTTGCAGCACATTGTGCTAAAATATGGAATAGGTAACACTTTCAGCCAGGTACTGAAAATAAATGTGTAAGAAACTAAGCAACAAGTTAAAATACAGTAATGTACAACTCAACAATTAAATCTTTAGCATGGGGAAATAAAGCAGAGAACTGAATAATTTAAGGAGATGCAGATGGGTCCTCTTCATTCACAAATTTCTGTGCAATCTATACTCTGGAAAATACATTTCTGGTCACAGCTGGATATCTTCTTATTTCAATCTCACCTGCAACAAAGGCATACATAATTGGAATTAGATGATGTTCAAATGAATACTGATATCACAACTTAGCATTTTATTCCATTCACAGTTTTATTTTCCCCCCTCACTCTTTGAATTATTTTCATCAGTCATTCATTACCTATACCTAGTTTAATCCACAGCAAGAACTATATTAATGTGAGCACTGCATTGTAATAGCGAAACACTAATTTAAACATAGAAATAAGAAACAAGTAGTCACTTGTGAAGGTAAAAACTCTTTTACAAGTACAACCCCCTCAAAATGTTACTATCTCTAAATTAGGCAAGAAATTTTCCAAAATTTCCAATTTTCTAAAAGCTCCAGTCTGAATACAGGTTAGTCAAAATACTCGGAAGTTTCTTTTCTTTTTGCAAATAGTCAATGCCTCTGTGCAAAAGTTTTCCTTTGGCTTCTTCCTTCTCAAATCTGATCAGATAAAAATTAAGCAGAGATAATGAACTTACTACACTATAGAACAATTTGATTTAAAAGCTAGTGCTTTTGTTAAAATAAGAAGAGGATACAAAAGTTGCATTTCCAACATATTAGGCAAGATATTCTTAATTAGCAAGTAGATTATCAAGACTGATGACTATCAGGATCACATGGATTCACCTTTGGTTTTTACTGGCAATCTTTCTTTGAAAAAGTGCCAAATGTGCAACTACACCAAACAATGCTGACCCTCCTACCCCCCACCCCCCTTTTTTTTTGGCAAAAAAAATTTGAGTATCTATACAATCTCTATGCTGATCATGGGGAAAATTGGTTTTGTTTTTTTTCCCCTGGGACAGAATTAAAAAAAACCCAAGCAAACAAAAAAAAACACCCCAAAAAATTTCCCCCAAAACCCACCCTGGGTAATCTCAGCCCTTTCACACTCAGGCTGTTTTGTTTGTGTATCATTTACCAGTCAAAAGGAGCCACAGGAAGATATCAAGTCAAACAGGGTAAATCATAAAAAGTCTTACTTTGACTGAAACAGTCTTCATTATCTGTGCTTGTCTGAAGATTTATGAGTAGATTCAACGTTAAGGAAAAAAAACATATTTTACTACCCATAATAAGAGGAAGCTGATTTTCTGTATTCTTCTGAAGTACTAATGTGTAAAAGGATATTGTTTCTTTTCTTCTTTCCCTCCAGTACTGTCTCGTTTTTCCTTCTTTTCTGTTTTTTCTTTATCATGTCTTGATTCCTTTAAATTAAAAAATACACATATGGGCAATAATTTACTATAGTATATATTGTACAGTCTGCTTAGAAGGATTATACACATTTGAAGTTATAACTGGCCACAGCTTAAAAAAATCATCTGTCATAATGACAGTAATCAGATTCTACGATTTCCATGATTATTCTAACTTTGTCTTACAGTTCTATGATAACTTCTATCACTAAAGAGTTACAACTGGGAACTACTGTTTGGTGTTTTACAAATATGACTACAACATACTTACCTGTTTTCACCAAAAAAAGCAGTGCTGACACATGCACTTCAAAATCTGAATACAAGCAGACTAGTTTAAATGTAAATTAACCCTTTCACATAATTTGCTCACCAAACCAGCCTGCAAATATTCTAGATTATTCAAAACCTAAAGTTCTGAATTTTCCTGGTTACTGCCAAAACGAACTATTCCTCCAGCTCATCCTGCTAGGAGTGACTGCTGAAATATTTAGAGACACAAGACACCGGAATTTCCAGAAGCGTTTTCCTATACACAGCCTATCTTTTTAATTTAGGCTGTAAATCAGCAGTAAAATTTAGGAAAAAAGAAGGGATTGTTCTGTCATCAACAATAACAAAACAATCAAGTTAACAAAATGGAAATAGGTTATTTTACCTTTTTGCTACCAGAGGAGCTCTTCTCCATCTTTTCTGCTTTAATTGAATCACCTTTCTCTTTTCCTGAAGATTTTGATTTGTTCTTCTCCTTCTCCTTTTCATTTAAGCGAGGAGAATCAGAAGGACTTTCACTTTTACTATGTTTTGAAGAACCAGCTAAAAACACAACAGAAAGTTGTAATTCACAACAAGTAAAAACCTAATACACACACACACAAAATAAAATACGTACTTGTCCCATTTTCCTCCTTGCGTCGTTTAGTTGAATCCTGTGGTATCTCTCGGTCACTGTTTGAATGATCCTGGCACCAAATACAATTATGCAGATGTTAGCAGATTAAAATATACTCCAAGAAGCAGCACCCGTTTACAATGCTATTTGGGAGAACGAACTTTTGAGTATTTAAAGTGTAACTGAATTTTTACACGTTGAGTAAAGTTCCTTGAAATCGGTTTTGAAGGGAAAAAGTTTTGAATACATTACTGTAAACTGACCTTTAAAAAAAGTAACAGAACAAAAGAAAAACAACACTGATATGGATCACTTCTGCTTGGATAGCCTGTACAACCAATTATTACTGCAAAGACTTTGAACAGAAAGCTTTTCAAGTATATACCAACTTTCTAAACTAGTTCATAAAAATTTCACCAACCCTTTTTCGATCTTTCCTGTCCTTTTCATCTTTCTTCTCTCTCTCTCTGGATCTTTCCCTTGACTTGTCCAAATCTTTCTTGTCCACTTCTCTCTCCTTACTCTTGGACAGTGTTGGAGTAGTGTGGTTAATGTAGTGCTGTTAAATTAAGGCAATATCACCAAATATTAATATGTATTCCTAGATGTGTAAATAAGAAGTCTTACTCTAACAAAACAGATCTAGCTCAAAGAACAAAATTAAATATAATACTTTACTAGCAAAAAAGAGCTATTGAAGACACTTTCAAATTTGTCATCTATAATTTAACCTATAGCTTTGTTTTCTCAACACTGGAAATTCCAGAACACTTTCTCTTAACTGAAACACTTATATTAAATACACATAACATTGTTCACCAGTATTGTTTGATACATCAAACCAAATCAGACAGCAGTGCTACTGAAACAGGATATGCAGATTCCTGGACTGACTTAACACTTGCAATCATGCCTGGAATGAATAAATGGAATCAGCTGCTTAAACAGGTTCTAATTAATTTTTGAAGAATAACCTTAATCCACAAAGTATTTAAGGCAATACTTTCAATAATGTGTATTTTTCATCTAAAGTAATATACAATTCCACCTTAAGCCTGGACTTCAAATGATAAAAGCAGCAAAACATAGCAAATAATTGTTTCTGCTCTGTAATGTGTTCTAGATTGTTATTCCACTCTCTCTTCTAACCAATTTTGATAAGCTCTGTAAAACATACTAGTTTCACAAAGCTGAATATTTTTAATATAAACTGGGGTCGCAGGGGAGGAGAATAGAAAATAAGTCACAGTAACATCAAGTATAACACTCAAAGTTTACACGCTACTGTGAGTGTATATATATATAAAAAGGTAGCACATGTATTATATAAATACTGATGCATTACTGTAACTAATTCTGTCTTTTTAAATACATTTATATAGTTAGATCTTTCTAAGAAATATTTTTCATAAAATACCAATAAGAGCACATTTTTAATTAAAAACACTTTTCCTTGGTATTTTATATATTTATGTTACAGCAACACGTAGATTTAAATCAGTATACTTTAATCTTTCCCCAGTTCCATAAGCTATTAATTTTATTGGGGGGGGGAATAATACCTTTTAATTAAACTGTTCTATTTCTTTTTAGAGAGACATCTTACTTAACACCAAAGAAAGAGGTAAGTGGAAGATTAGTTTAGAACAATCTAGAAATCACTTGAACCAAACCAAGTATGTTTCAAATAATTTTATTCTTTTCATTAAATTAATCCTGTCCTCCTCCAGTTCCGGTAAACGTTTAACTTACCAAAACTTGATGTTACTGGTCCTATGTTAAAAGTCACACTGACAATGTTAGGTCTCTCTTCTTTTTTTTTACTTAACTGGACTTTTATTATCCTCCTACACCAGAGACGGAACCTCCAATACTCCTTTCACTGGATACTTTTTCTTTTTGCTCTTTTCCCTGACTATTCTTTTCTTGTTCCATTTCCTACATTGCCATTTCACAAGTAAATTTATCCTTGCTCCCTTTTTTGCTGTCAGCTTTTAACAGTGACTTGCAAATACGTTTTCTTCTACACAGCCCTATTCAGTTGTCTCCCACAGATGCTTTCCATGCGAGAAAGCAAACACATAGCTCTGCTTTCTCCTATTCCATTTCTTAAATTGACACGGTTGTTGATGAGAGATTCCACTGTTGTTCTACCATTCCAATGCAGAGTTTTGGAAGACTGCATCCCTCCCGCCCCCCTTTACAACAAAAGGCTGGATTTAGCTCATCATTATTAACTTGCTTCTAGAAATGCTGCTAACTGAAGCCACATCAAATTTTGGGCACTATTCTACATTGTGTAACTTGGGCAAAGGCCAAAGCAAGAATAAACACAAACCTAACTCAACTCTGGCACCATTTATTTTATAACCTGCAACGTAAACCAACATTTCAATGGTCTGGCCCCAGAAATTAGGCAAAGTCAGGAATAAACAAAGTCTGAAGCATACAACAGCACTAGACTTCTACTTTCAGTGGTCAGTGGAAGCTGAACTCATAAATCTTACAGGCTTCTGAATATCCCATCCTTTCCCCAAACAAGTACATGGCAGTAAAGAAGAGCATTTAACTTGTTTTACACCATGTATAGGGAACATTGTGAAGATGTGCCTTAAATCTGTTAGAATGGCACCAACAAATGAAAATTAGTTCATTAAATGAGAAAGAATAAACACCAGCATTTAGAAGAGGAAGAAAAGGGCTGGACATTCCCCATCCCCCAAGCACTTAATAAACAATAAATCCATGAAAAAGTCGTACAACTGCAATACGCTTCCACCTAAGTCTATACAAACACTAACTTTTCAAATAAAGCTGTTCGTTGATCATTCAATTACAAATAGCTCCACTGTCTGCTTGACACAATGTGTTAATAAGTAAAATACATAGTTTTAAACAAAAATTTAGCTTAACTAATGAAAACTTGAGTGAAATTTCAGTTAACCAGTTGAACCTTGACTAATACAGTAAGGGAGGGAAAAGCGAGATTATACAGACTACCATATACCACACTTCAGATAGATGTGAGCTCAAGACAAGTATTATAGTTTTCTAATTTCAAAAAACTTAAATATACAAGATATCATGACAATGATTTATAAATCATTTTTTGGAAGTATATGGATTCAATCTATAGACACTATAAATTCATCAATTGTAAAAATCAAAGGATGTTTCCTATATACACTCCCCTATAAGTAGTATGGTTCGTACTGGAAAGATTAAATTTAAAAAACCCATCAGCAAATGTCCATTATAAAATCAGAGCTACTTTGAATTAAAATATATAAAGTGTCCTGAACATTTTGTTTATACAAAGACAGCTACAAGTAAAACAGCACTGTAAATGTAGAATAGGAAGTGATAATCCATTACACGTTTTTAAATTAAGTAAATGTAAGTAATCCTAGATAAACCCGTAAGTTATCCAGAAAGTCCAAATGATCAGCATTTTCCAAGTGATAAACATTTGTGCTATTTAGTTATACATTGATACTGACTACGTAATCAAAAATCTTAACAGCAATTTTAGAAGGTTTGATTTGTTTCCTATTAGCCACATACCCTAATATATTAGCAAGTTTACGGTATTTGTGACTCTTACTATGCAAGTAGTTGAGTTTAAAAAAAAACACGCAACAGAATAGTTGCAGAATCTGTCTAAAATACCATATTCCAAAGTGTCATTCAACTCATATCCCCACTCTACTCGGCACTTGTCAGGCCACACCTGGAAGATGGTGTTCTGTTTTGGTCCCCACTATACAAAAAAAATAAAAAAAGGATGTGGACAGGCTGGAGATGGTCCAGAGAAGGGCCAGAATGATCCTCAAAGGAATCCTCTGCTGTGTGAGGAAAAGCAGAGAGAACTGTTTGTTCAGCCTTAAGAAAAGAAGGCTTAGGGGAGACCTTATCACCATGTTCCAGTATTTAAAGCGTGGTTAGAAAGAAGATGGAGACTCCCTTTTTACAAGGAGTCACATGGAAAAGACGAGGGGCAATGGGTACAAGTTACTCCTGAGGAGATTCTGACTGGGCACAAGAGGACAATTTTTCACAATGAGATCAATCAGCCATTGGAATGATCTCGCCAGGGAAGTGGTGGATTCCCAACACTGGACACTTTTAAGATTTGGCTGGACAAGGTGCTGGGCCATCTTGTCTAGACCATACTTTTGCCAAGAAAGGTTGGACCTTTCAGGTCCTTAAGGTCCCTTCCAACCTGGTATTCTATGGTTCTACGATCTCTTGAAAGCATTCTTTAGCATACATTCTCACAAGATACTGAATCTGAAGTGCATTTACAGGAAGCAAACACAAAGATGATCATTTAGGATGTTGACTGTGATGCTGTGATGTTTAGAAATATAGTACTATAACACTAAAACATGAATACAACAGTAGTAAAAAAAAAAAGAGTACTGATATGCCAGAGATGTGTCTTAAATATTTTTGGTGTTAAATAACTACTGTTTTTTAACTGGTATCAAAAAAAGAACTAACTATTCTAAGAACTATTTTAACTATTCTATTACCTCTTCAGCCAAATAAACGGCTTAATCATAAAGACATTTCTATAAATTTACAAGTTTAAGAAGATCAGAAAAGATACTGACTCAAAATCTGAAAAATATTGACAGAATGGTAAGTTCAGGGGATTTTTGTTATGCTGCTTCCACAAAACCATCCCTCTCTCCTGTACAGAGGTTCTATGTAACAGACTGAAAAAACCCCCTCTGTTGCTAGACTAGCATTTACAGGAATGGAATTTGAACTTTCTGATGCGGTTTGCCACAAGATCAAAAAGTTAAGCTCGCTCTGCAACAAAACATGAAAGTAAACTTTGGTGGTGTCTAAAAGATTCAAACCTTTGCTGAAGAGTCCTTGAGTTCGTTGAGGTTGTCCTGTAGAAAATGAATGGAGATGACACGTAAGCTGGAATAGTTTTCAGAAACCAGAGGAACTTTGGGAAGCATGGCCGTACCCTTGAAACAAAAAACAGCTACTCCTTCTGGAATAAATTTTATGTTAATACTGTACACTGAATAAAGCTAGGAACTGAAATTTTTTAAAAGAAAGAAGGGAAAAAAAAAAAAAGAGACAGTCATATCTACTTCTAGACCCAATTATTAAGTAAACTACAAAATGTATTTATATCTAATTCTTCCATAAAGCAGTGAAAAAAAACTACTCTCCCGCCAAGACAAAATATAAAGAAAAAATAGTCTTAACTCTACATACAACTGAACCACAGGTGAAACAGGTTTAAAATGTTTTTAAACCTGTATCTTCTCCACTTTTGGTTAAGTGTGGTAGAAGTCACTCTAGAATGACTTTACATTGCCATTTACAAAAAACAGGCAAGAAAAACTTTGTCATTTAAGTAGTTATTGTTGTCACCTGCTGCTTCAAAACTAGTAACAGCTATTCGAGTTGTCCAAAATTAGCCCAAATCTTTCAAGTAAATCTTACATAGAAAAAGATGTACTCTGAAAAACTGGAAAAAAAAGAAAAGCTTGTTCTAAAGTTGGTGAGATGGTGAAGTTTAAAGGCCCACATAATCCATCACAGTGCTCTTGATGAAGTATTAGTAACTTACAGTTTTAAGTGTTCAACGTACTGCAAATTCAAAGATTCCATGAACATAGATGGTTTAGAAATAAAATAAATATGGAGCAAGGAATGGCTACCCTGAGTCTTCAAGTAGGCTACGCCCATGGTTTTGTGCTGCGCTTGAATGCTTGGGGTTTCTCTTTGCTGGGTAGTAGGCTTGGTTGCCACATCTGGTTTTATCGTAACGCAGGGCTCAACACGGTGGGAACCCATTGGAAATAAACAAACCTCGAAGGGAAGGTACAACAGAAGCTGCATGCGCACTGAATATACACAACTACAGGAGAACTGATCACCAAGGAGACTTTAAAATGGAACTCCTTTCAAGACTCCTCCTTAGAAGGCACATATCGGTATGATGCTCATCAAGAAGCCTGATGAATTCAGAGGTATCGTACATCCCGTATCATCCAGGAATCTTCAGTGCTATAGATTCTTCAATAGAAGTGCAGAAAAATATGCTCCACTCTGCTGCAAAGACTCATTTGCTTGTAGCTACCATTGCACTCCAAAAAAACTGACTGCTTAAAACAATGAGGCACTTCTGTGTAAAAATTCTCTTGCAATTTCCAAACACTATTTACAAAATTTGTGCTAGGTCCTTGAAGCATTATTTTGGTTAATTAAAAATATTTTTAATAGAAAAAAAGAGAGTCCGCCAATAAAGAAAAGGAATGCATTTTCTAATGCAACATAAAACCTCCAGTGGTTCCAGTGTATACTTGGCACAAAACTTGAAGGAAGTCGAACATTGGCATCCCAAACTTGTGAGCCTAACATGGGCGCTGCCTTCCTCAGGCTATACTAACCTTTACTGTTGAGGAATGTGATGGAGAAGAATGTGTATCAACTTTGCGGCGTTTTTGTTCTGAGAAGAGAAAAGAGCAATAGCACTATTAAAATACATTTAAAAGAGGATAATCTTAATAATAGAGCTTTCTGAAGTACCAAAATAATTTAAGCTAGAATTCAAGTATTACCACTATGTAAATTTTGTGTTTCTTAAGCTATCTAGGGTTGCCAGCATGCCTTGACCCTCTATGAAAGTTTGCAGGGAAAGTGTGATGTGAACAAACTGCTACAAAATGATGTTCATTTCAAACTTCCATTTATGGAAGTCTGTATCTGAATTTCACAGTTGCAATGAAGACCCTGAAAAGGTAAACCCAATGAAAAGCATTACAACCCTTCTTTACTTGGTTTGCCTAAAGCAGTACAACGATAAAACTCAACATCAGCCTCAGATTATAAGAACTTAAAATATCAACACTAAGGACTTGTTAACCCTTAATATAAGAAGGAACAGATAAAGCTTACTGTGTCCTTTTTAAGGACACGAAGGCCTACATTTTCCGCATCCCCTGTTTTCTTTCAGTTCAAAGGTTATGTTGAAACCCTCAGAGTACACTCTCGAGGTTTTTGCATTGAATTTTTGCTAAACTTGCAAGGCCACAGTTACACAAATACATTTATTAAAAGACCATTGAGACTTACACTAAAAAATGATAGGCTTTATGAAAATGAGCACTCATTGAAGACAAGTGAAGTTCACACAGTTCACCTTTTGGAGATATCCTGACTACCTACTTTATGTGCTAACTATATTTAAAAGCCAATGCCAAAATGCTAGCTATTATGTAGCAATTCTTTCTCATCATCTCTAGCACTTTTTGTCATTCTGGGATTTTTTTTTTCCAGTGACACATTCTATTTTTCTAGACAAGAATAGAAATTAAATATGCAAACTTACCCCTTTCAGATTCTGATGTTTCTGATCTGGGAACAGGTGACTTCAAGGACCCAGCTACTGGCACCTTTTCTCCTCCTTTAGCATTTTCCTTGGATTTCATTTCCTTCGCTACATCTCTTTCTCTGGACGGCTCCTTTTCTCTCTCCTTTTCTGCAGTTGACTTTGACTCAACGATGGTAACAACTGTCTTGGATTTTTCTTCTTTTGAAGCTTTTTCTTCTTTCTTCACTTTTTCCTTCTCTTTGTCAGATTTTGGCGTTTTCTCCTTGATCTCTCGTGCTTTATCATCTTTGTTTGCCCGTTCTTCCTTTGGTTTATCCTTTCCATCCTTCCCAAGTGCCTTCATCTCTGGAGTGGCAGCTGGAGTCTTGTCTTTTTTTTCTTTATCTTTTTCCTTCCCACTTTTTTCTTTATCATCTTTTTCTTTAATAATTTTGCTGCATCAAAAATAAAAAGGCCAATTAGCATGCATACAAAACCAGCTCTAGTTTTGTCACAAAAGTTTTATTTCTGATGGTTTGATAGAATCTCCTGAAGCAGTCACTGTCAGATTTCAGATTTGCTGTCTCTCTATCAGAACAGCAACAAGCAAATATTATCATTTGTTTTATCTTTATTTAGCTAAAATGGAATCCATTTAACAACACTGTCAGATCAGTAGAGCTATATATTTTGGAAGAAATAATCTCACTTATTAAACTTTGAAGAAATTGAAACAATTTATATGGAATCTGAAATTAAAAAAGAACAGGTAGGTCAGTTTCAAGTATAATTCTATGGTTTGGAAGGAAGAAAAAGAATGTCAAAGTGTAGTTTTTCTTACCTATTAGAAGCACTGTTTCCATTGCTTGTTGTCACTTTTGGAGTAGCGTTGACAGCTTTATTAATAACTTTCACCACACCCTGAGACTTCTCCTTTAGTTTATCTGTGTTTTAAAAAAAAAAAAAAAAAACAGAGAACAGCTTTATCTCAGCAAGTTAATATACATCCTATCGGCTAAAATAAAACAAGTACCTAAGCATATTGATGTAAGATCATGTTTAGCTAACAGTTAAAATAGGTAACTAAATACAAAACACCCTCTCCCAAAACCAATAAAGAACACACATTGATCCTATTTAGCATCCCATTTAGACTTTTTTTCAGTTTAATGAGTCAAATTTTGAGACAGTAGCCTGTAATGTCAGAAGAATTCTACTAAAAAAACCATAATCATAGGTTTGTTTACCAGTCTCCTCAGTAGTGCCTTCTTCCAGTCTAACCGTATTTATTGTGAGAGATGTAGGCATCCCAGCACCACCTGGCCCATTTTGTACTGTTGCAGCTACAGCATTCCTGGCAGGTGGGTCTTTGTGGTGGAATTCATTTTCAGGTATCATGAAAGGCTTCCTACTTTTCAACTGCCCAGAATAGCTGCAAGTCGCACAGATTGTTAAATATGCACAAACATAAAGCAAAACATTGGTTGAATTTTTAATGAGAATCTAATCTAACAGTTCATCTGTTATTTATTTCACAGTTTTTCCCAACTGATATGCAGTTTCTTCCCCCTTTATTGATGAGCTCAAAAGTAAAAAAAAAAAAACCCAAACAAAAAAAACCCAAACCACACAACACAAAACAACCACCAAACACACAAAAAACACCAACCTACTAGACACAGAAGCCCGACCTCCACACCCTCTTCACCACCACACACACCTCCCAAACACACAGAAGAAACAGCCTACTAACAAAATTTAAAACTCTTAGGGCAACCTGAATTGCCCCTCAAGCATACGTGGATGATTTTGCATTCATCACAGAAAGATGTAAAACATAACTAAGCATTTTAGTTTAGCATTTTAGAATCACATAAACTTCCAAAACTCTAAGTGGTCTTGCATCAATAGCCCTTGGCTTTCTTCATTTTACTCTCCCTCCTATCTACTTACTGCTATACTATTTCTCTAAAATTAAGCTATGCTCTTGTGAGTGGAAATCTTTACTATTTAAAGAGTTTTACTAGAGTCTTGTAAAGGAAATTAGTAATCATCCAGCACAAAATGAAAGTTTTCATTCACACTGCCAGCCCCGAGACGCAGGATATCGAAATCTTCTGTGATAAGGTAAAAATCAAATGTTAGGACCATAACAGTTCCGAGTCCTTAGAAGCCTTTCATGATCCACTTTTAACCACTTTCTTAAAGTAAGGTGTTGTTACCCCATAGCCAATGCATATAGATCAGGTCTCTTCTCTTTCTCTTCTTGACATATCTTGTGCACTCTTCTTTCCAAGGCTTGGCCCAGGTTCAGCACTTTTGGATACCATGGAAGGATTTTGGTCAGCACAATCAGGATATTTCTGATATGTGTATATTCACCTGTTTCAAGGCAGTGCACAGAAGCCTAGAACACAAATTAAATCTAATGAAGTTGGTTTTTTTAATTAAAGCTTCCAAAAGCCTAAGGTTTTTCTTCATCTTTATTTACCTTAGTTAATTTATAGTGCCATTTGTGTACCACATGTCGAAAATTCTCATAATCCAACTGATCAGCTTTATTTCCACCATCAAATCCAGTTGCCCGTAATATAGTTAGGAAGCCTGGATAGTTGCCACATTCCTACATAAGAGTGTAGGAAGAAAAAAAAAGGAAAAATATTTTTTGGGAAGTATAAAGTTAATATGATAACTGACGCACTTTTTCACTGATTCTGCTAAAGACTAAGACATAATCACATTTTACAAGACTTACACGTATACTTTTCTTTTTAGAAGCTTATTTATGTTGAAATCTGAGTTATTAGTGAGAGAAAATATTATTCTTAATTTAACTAGCTTCTGCAAGGAGCATTATGAGAGTCTCCATATGCTCCCTAAAGTATCTTTAAAACAAGCTATGAGAAAAGCAGAAATGTAAGATTTTTTAGCTGCCCTTTTTTTTTTTTTTTTTTTTTTACACTATACAAAATTTCTTCTATTAAAACTACATGAATTACAGGAACTCAATTCTAAGATTACACCATTGGAAAAATTCAATCACACAGTGTTTTTTAAATCTAACGATTTCACTAAATCTATTTTTATTGGGCCAAATTACACAAGTGGCCATTATATATTTTCACGAGCAAACTAACTTTAATAGCTTCACATACCTTTTCATATATGACTCTGTCACTGTGCCATCTAGTCACAGTCTCCAGCATACAGCATAAAAACCTGCCATACCTACTAGCTTCATTTTCAGTGCAACTTGCAACTGTATATATAATATCAGAGAAAACCTGCAAATAACAGTAATAAAAAGTTACAACGACTTTACTTAATTACAAAAAGAAGAACCACCACCAAGAATTTCAAATTTCTCTGATCTAAACCACCATTAAGCTGGTTTCTAAACATAAAGGAGATCATAGCCTAGAATCTAAGCACTGCATATAGCTGCTGCTGACACATAGTTTTCCATAGTTAAAGCATGTCTTCATTGGCATATAATTGTTTTGCTTTCAAATTAACAATTTATTTGAGCACATAGAAGTAAACATCTAGCCAAATTGATGCAAAACAATTTTTTCATGGCCTGCACAGGTTCATCATATAGGGCTCATGCAGTTGTCCACTTTTGTCACCTAGAACATGGACTGAATGTTCAAGTAAGAATGCTCTTTGGGACCCATGAAATCAAAGCAGATATCTACTTCAAATGTCTCATCTCAAAGGAAAACAGACAATCTTAATTGAATATTCATATGGAAACAATCTTCACCATAATTTTTTACAATCAAGTCCCATATACATCCTTTTAATCAAAGCTCATAGTCAAAACTGTTTTAACTGTACAGCTGACTTAATACAGATAACTTAATAATTTGACCTCTTATAGCAGTAAGCGCCAGACTGGTTCTGATACCCCAGAACAGTACTGTCAGCTGGTACTCCTGGAGCTGAATGCGTCCTGCAAGATTCTTCCATCTATATTCTCCACCTTTTTCCTCCACAGGAGAAAAAGAATGGCTATGTGAACAGGGAGAACAGCCTGAACAAAAGCCTCCTCCTCCAACTGCCCTGTTTGACCCAGAAAGTCAGGCAGTGACTGCTATCAAAAGTACTCCCCCATGTTACGCTGGGAGTCCCTTCCCATGTCTCAGCAGTGATACAAATTAGTCCA
This sequence comes from Cariama cristata, assembly GCF_000690535.1. Taxonomy (NCBI): domain Eukaryota; kingdom Metazoa; phylum Chordata; class Aves; order Cariamiformes; family Cariamidae; genus Cariama; species Cariama cristata. Next base: position 19,164 of record NW_009610491.1, read on the forward strand.
CTGTCTGTAGTACCATTTGCCAGGGTCAGAAGGGTCCTAAGGATGCTGGTTTGTGGGGGGGCCAAGTATAAGACAGTTGATACTACAGCAGTAGGGCACACACAGCTAAAATGGGAGGGTTAGATAAGGCTGTAGAAATGCAGACCACTGGAAGGTTGCAAAACTTGAAGAGAACTCCTGTAACTGCTAATGACTTTGCTCTGGAACTCCAGTCTCATTAGAATAAATCAAAAGCAAAATTCCTTGCAATTAAACTGCTGAAGCTCTAGGAAAACTTGGTTTGTAGAATCTGAAGTACAAAATGGAACTTTGATTGTCACAGACTCTAGAATTAAACATAGGTAAACATTTTGTTTATGTATTTTGTAAGGCGAGAGGGATACTAGTTTTGCATGCTCGTATTAGTAAGTACATACACACATACAGTTCTAGCTACTTACTCTGTCATAGCAGAGAAGCGTGGAGAAGTTAGGTGTTTTCTGTTGATGCACCAGTTCTACAAAATGAGCGCAATAAACTGCATCGATTGCCGAAAAAATGCACCGAGGAAATATACATAACTGCAAAAATTTTGTGATAGTCTCATTTTTGGTGGACTCTTCAAAAACAAAGAAATTGAGAGAAAAAAAGAAAGAAAGTAAGTTAGTGGGTTAACACTCAACTACTCTCTTCCCAAGAAGTTCAGTATCACACATCCATACTCTTGAGTTTGTACATTAGGCCGCTCTTATTTCAGACATAGCTTTGGCACTGCTCTGAAAAAGTCAAAATAAGCTTAACTGTTTGAGGATGAAGGGGAGGGTAGGAAGGTGGTTGTAGCAAATCTTTATTTCTTATTAGGAAAACTCTTCTATTACACAAGAGGGGGAAAAAAGGCTCAGAAAAAACTTTGGTAAACTTCAACTGCTCGAGTTTTGCACACTAGCGTAAGGAATACCATCTGCTCTTTCTCTAGAACGCTTGTTTTCTCCTTTCTAGATGGGGCTGACTTTCAACCCCATTTCCTTAGAAAAGGAAGAACATGCTGTCTATATACAATCCATTAATGATCATTTTTCCAAGCAACCAAACAATTACAGGAATTTTAAATAGAGGAACGGTCTTCAGTAAACCACCACCCCAAACCACACACGTTTTTTGAAAGTTTCATTCTACCACTGAGTGAAAGACTGCACTGTACACTCAACGGTTACCCATTCCATATGACCAACCACTCGTTGGTCAACACAACAGCCAAACACATACCCAAACTAGTCCCGTGGCAGCTCTTGCCCAGTTAACAAAGAGGATAAAAAAAAGCTGAGAGGGATGTACAGCACAAAAGGAAGGCAGGAAGAAAATAAACGTATGGATGAAAGCACAGAACTGAAGACTGCAAAAAGATGCCTTCAGAGAAAGAAAAGTCATGATCCTCACGAGGGCAACTGGTGTTTTTGCACTGGGATTCTGGCACAGGCTGCAGGGCACAAGTTGTAAGACCCAGGATTTACTTGCTTCGACTCTGTGATGCTCATGGAATAAAGCTTGTTCAAGAAAGGACTATCAGCTTTTACTTAACTAAAAATTTCATGCTGATTCTATTTAGTTTTACTATCTACCCCTCAAAGGTTAAGACAAGCCTTTGAGACAGAAAAAAATAAACCAAGAGAATCACAGCTCACAGAACAATCCAGTAAGTTTTACTTCAAAAGTGTAAAAGTAAAGCAAGTAAGCAGTCAGTCACAATAGCTAGTTTCCAATTGTTAAAATTACCAGTCTGCCAAAAATTCTGCCAAAAATTAACCTACTCTTAATAACTACAGTATTGAAAGAGTCTACACAAGAAGCCAGTCTTTTTAAAAAAAAAAAATTAAATAATAAAAAAATACTACTACAGTGGATGCTGTTCAATTTCCTCATATAGCACAATTACAGATATTTTCTTTCAATAGGGAACTGCTGAAAAAGTTGTTTGTCTCTGGATGCAATGCTGGGAAACTTCTTGCAGCTGAAGCCTGAGCACTCAAGAGCCAACAATAAGCTATTCCCCATACCCCACAAATACCTGTATCATTAAGAGCACATGTTTATATACAGATCCTATCTACACAAACAATTTTCTACACACTTTTAGGTGCTTTCTTAAGCAGACAAATTTATCAGTCAACTCTAGACCAACCTTCAGTCGGGTAGTAATTTTCCAACCAGTAATTTCATGTAGCTAATTAGCTGTCCATACCAGTACATTAAATATTTATAGGGAATAACCATTCTTGATTTAACTGTCATTGTTTCTTCATTAAATCAGTTGGGTGTATCTTACATGAGTCGGACAATAAAACGCTTTTCCACTGGATTATGCTAGGCTCCTGGGGACAGACGAACAACTACTTCCAAGTTACAAACTGAAAGTTCTTCCAGAGAAAAAAACTGACCAGAGAAAAACATTTCAGATTAACCATACTAGTAGAGTTCACAATCAATATGAAACATTACAGAGGCTTTGTCAGAGAAAAAAGGTTGTTCTGTCCCCTGTGTATCTGCCATATGAAACATTTGCATGCTGCTTCATTTTGTGGTGCTGACAGGCTGGCACAATACTTACCTCGTAATTGGAACAGGGTTTAATGTTACTGTTCAAATACTGGCAGATTGCTCCTAATCACAGGACTCAGAGTAAGTTAACTGAAACCACTTATTGAGAGTTTACATGCCTATTTCCTGCAATGTTGTAATTATCCTAACTTAGCAGCATTCTAACTGCAGTAAGTAAGTGCAAGCCATCTTGCAATTACAACTTTCCACTGAGTTGATCAGTCTTATTTATTTTCTAAATTTTTAATTATTAAATTAAATTAAACAATATTTAAAAGGTCTCAACATTGCAAGAAACAAACAAAACATCTCCCTGAAAACCAACTACTCAGCACTTGCTGCAAAGACACATTACCTTCTAATTAAAAGTTTACCTTGCTAACAGATGTCAACATATAAAGAGATCACATTTTAAAGTCAATATTAAGAGTATCAATGGAAGCTGAACTTTTAGTTCTGGGGACAGTGATGACTACAAAAACATCCAGAGTGTTTCCCCTACACACACTTACTTGCCAGAAGCCAGTTATCCTTCTCTAGTTTCAGTCTCTGCAGAACCCTCTGCACATGCTCCAGCTGCTTCTTCTCCTCTTCAAGAAGCTTATCCTGAAGAGCTGTGCAACGTTCTTTCTCTTTTTTCTTTTTATTTGGAGGCTACAAAATGTCAATGCAACTCACTTAGTATAATACTAACACCTCTATAGATAGAACAATTACATTCCTGATAATGCTAAAGAA
>NW_009610492.1:0-672 GCF_000690535.1 Cariama cristata
CCCCTCCCACCCGCGTCCTTGTTGCCACAAGCTCCACCCCCTCAGCGCGCGGATTGGCAGCGCGAAAATCTCCCCCTGACCGCTCCGGGCGGGGTTTGGCAGCGAGAGCTCTGATTGGGTGACCCACTAACATCCACGCCCGATAGGCCGAGGAGAGGCATGTGGATGATGACGCACAGGAACGGCACACCGCCCTCCGCTTCGATTGGGGCAGCAGCCTGCCCGGGCTCCCGACAAGTTCGGGAACGCGCCCAGCAACGCCCCACCAGCTGAGGCGCCTCCGGAAGGGGCAGACCGCCCCAGAGCGCGCGCAGCTAGCGCCACTGCCTTGTTCACAGGCAATACACGCTACCCGCCGCATCCCGGCAGGGGGCGCTAGGGGGCACGCTGGCGCGGGGGCCTGCTGAGATGCAACTGCTGTGAGGAGCGAGCCGTGCCCGCTGCCGCGGAACACAAGGGGCACCCGTTCCTTACTCTCCTCCCCACGCCTGCATAAGCTTCCAACTGCTCAGGAGAGTTAACAGTCCAGGCTCCTCACGTATTGAGGCTGCTGCATGTCCGCTTTCTCCCCGATTTGAGGCGCTTGCCTAGGCTTTCCAGATAGAGTGGTCAGAACTGCACTCCACATTGGCGGTAACTGGACATTAAGAGCAGCCCTGAGGAGAAGGACTT
>NW_009610493.1:0-770 GCF_000690535.1 Cariama cristata
CCCGCCCCCGCCCTGTCAGCTCCCCGCATCCGCCCCGGCCCCTCACGGCCCCGGGAGCGACCGCGGCCATTTACTGCTCTGCGGGACCGGCTTTAACATCACTTGCCCGGCGCCGCACGTCGGTCTCAGGGCCGCTGCCTCCCACCCGGCAGTCGTACTCACGCGGTGAGCCGCACAGGCGTGGAAGCTGTCTCACGGACGGCGAAGCACACAGCGAGGTCCTCAGGGAGCAGCTCCTGACCCGTGACCGGGGCTCTTGCTGTGCGTGACACTCTTGGGTGGGATAAAACCAACAACGCTAGGTGTGCCCTACGTAAAGGAAAAAAAAAAACAAACACAAAAACCCAAAAACAAAACAAAAAAAGCAAAGCAAAACGGACGTCTAGTCCTAATTCTGCCTCTTTTCCTTAAAACCTTTCCCAGCTCTCTCACCTGCCCAGGCTCAGTTCTGTCCTAGGGCTGGTACAAGGACAGGCACCATCCTGCAAGGCAAACGGGACAGCTCCTGATCCAGAGGTCTGGCGTTACAATTGCTCTCCAAAAGCGAGGGCGCTACAGTCTCTTAACGACTTTGGAAAAGCCCCGTCCCTGGGGGAAAGCCCGGGTCTGCTGGCCTAGGCCAGGGGGCTGGGCTGGGAGGCTGCCCGCTCCTGTTCTTCCCGCTTTTAGAGGCGCACAGACCATTTACGATCTGCACTTCTCTCACCAACTGCTCCTCTGCCACCGGTTTTCCCCAAGGAACCGCATTTTAAATCCTCAAAAACGGTCCC
>NW_009610494.1:0-19761 GCF_000690535.1 Cariama cristata
GGACCCACGCTGATCCCCACGGACGGGGCGCGCCGCGCCGCTCACCCTGGCTCTCCTGGAAGATTGGCTCCGGCGAGTTTCCAGCTGAATTTGGTGATCAGATGGATTTTTTTTTTTTTAAAAAAAAAAAAAAGGAAATCAGGAAATTCTTATCAGGCTGACAGCATTTTTAGACTATGCAGTGCGTGGGTGAAGTGGGACTAATATTGACTTGGCCCTAATGTAGTCATCTGAGAATACATTTTTTGGTTGTTGCTGCATTCCATAAGGTTTTATCATTATTATCCATGAAGATTGTTTTCTCCGTACATGGGAAGTGACCCCTAATATCAACTTGCCTGGGAGACACGAATATGGGCTAAAACATTGAAATTCCTATCGCGTGTTATTGGTTTTTTTCTTTATTGTTGGGAGAGAGAGCCCATTTGCAGAAATGATACCCCAGCAAACTTTTCCAGGTTGCTCACGTTGTTCGCTGTAAACGCGAGCTCTGGAAAACTTGTGAGTTTTGTTTATTGCAGTGTGCATTCATTATTTCTTCTCTAATCTAGGTCACAGCTTGCAGAACCTTCCATCTATTCAGTAATCTTAGTTATGAACTTTGTATTTCAGTATCTGGAGCTCTGGTTGTTAGCCTGCATGATTTGGAGGGAAAATAAATAAATAATCTCAAATAACTTGACTCTTTGACTAAGAGACCTAGAAGTAGAAAACTGCAATTGAAACTTCGGTGAACTTTTTGGCATTTAACCCTGTAGGTGATCAGCTGCATTTCTTTTCCAGATCTGGATCGTAGAACACATACTACATGAAAATCTATTAAACGATCATTAGTAGCTGTGTCACACGCAAGTGCAATTGCTTTTTATTTTAAACAGAATCCTGAAGTTTCTCCATCAGCTGAAAGCAGCACCACATAGGAAATGTCCCAGAGGCACCCTAATGAACGTGCCAAAGTTTCTTGAAATTTCATTTGAAATAAACTGAGTTCTTGTGGGTTATGCTGTTTAAGAAAAGTGGAGTTAGATATGCAAGGCAAGAAACGTGGGTAGCTCTGTTGAGCCAACACAGCTCATGAGTCGTGGCCAGCACTGTATATCCCGTTTCTACCAAAAAACCATTCTAAACCTTACTATCCTACATGTTATCGACAAATTGTTTTAGTTAATCCTGCTTGTGCTAGTTTTTCTGAAATATTTGGAGCTGGAGGGTCTTCACAAACTGTGAAGTGTCGGACTGAAAAACCAAGCTGTCGTTGCTGAACTAAGAATGTTGCACCCTCTAATTCTAACGGCTGCGAGCTTCAGAGCAGTTTATGTATTTTCTCTGAATCCAATGATTTTTAAATAAAAAAAAAAGTAAACATAGAATGAACTCCTCATGCATCGGTAGTCGTAGTGGAAAGATTTATTGTTTTGGCAATGTATGATATTTTGTAAGTCTCTGTTTGTTCAGAATTGTCCTGTCAGGAACATTTAATCAACTGGTAGAGGGCATAAGAAAGAAGGATGAAGAATCTGTTGCCAGGTTTTTGTTTCTTCTTACACATGTGTTCAACATGTAAAAAGCTCCTGCGCTCTTCACGAGGATGATGACCATTTTAAAGAATGTTCTTCTTTGCTGGAATTAAGTCTGTCATTTAAAAATAACAGCGAGGGAAGATGAATTAGTGGGGTAGCTTCAAAATAAAGCTCTGCATTGGAGCTGATAAAATGGAGCTCGCCCTTAAAATATCCGAGGACTCCACCGAAGCATTTTTCAGTAGTGTTGTACTACTCTGGTGCCTTTTGGTACCCACTAAAATGGTTTGTTTTCTGAGACAGAAAGCTCCTCCGTGCTGTCCTCCTGTTGGCTTTCCTTTCCTTCGCAGTGCAAGGAGATGTAGGTGTGTTATTCTAACTAAAGCTTGTGCATCTTCATAGGTATTTGTAAAAAAAAAAAAATCTGTCACAAATGTGTAATTGGTTATGTCAGCTTTTGGTATCAGTTTTGTATCCTTTAAAGAGCAAAGAAGGCTCCTTAGCTGCGGAGCTGCTATCGCAGATGTATAGGCTGAAGTTCTGGGCTGCAGTGTCTATCTGGAGAGCTAACCTCATCATGTTTCTATAGGTTGCGTGCTGCACGCATGGGTCAGGATAGGTGTCTTCAGCAAGCAGCTGGCATTGTGTCGCTGCTTTGCAATGAAAAGGGTTTGAATGGTCTTCTTTTTTTTTTTTTTTTTTTTTTTTTTTAAAAAATAACAGGTCTTGGATTACTTTTAAATGATGGACTAGCATGCACATGGGGCTTTTTTTTAGGGGATGGTCCATCATGCCTTTTTGAAGTTACTCCACTCTAAAGTTATTCCCACATTTCTCTATCTGTAGTTTTCACTCCCTTAAAATAAGCACAGAACTGATTTTGGCCTTGCACAGAAATACAGAATTTCTGGAAGCTTAGCTTTCACCAGTCCTTTGCCAAGAAAGGTCTTGCTGGCAAATTAATTTAGATGGGATTTTTTTTTTTAAAAACACTTAATGGACTGAAGCCTGAATTCCTATTGAATGTTAATGGGAGTGGAGGCTTAGCACCTTAGATCTTTGAGATTGCTGAAGTCCAGGGTGTTTGCTGGAGGAAAGTAAGCGGAGTATGGATATATACATGCTCATACGATGCCAGAAGGAGCTGATGAAAATGGAGTGTTGCCCTAATTCTACAGATAAATCGGGGTTTCCATATTCCTTTGCCAAAAGACAGCAAGTGTGTGCCGGTGTTACAATGTGAGGCTGTTCCTGTGCGTGGTAAGGAGCTGTGCCTGCGTGAGGGTAAAGCCCTGCAGAATGGCAGAATTAAAACACTCTTCATCGTACGCTTTCCTGAGGGGCTGTGCGGCTGGAGTAGTAAGTTTTAGCTTTCCTTCGGATTGGGTGAGGAATGGGTGTAACAGAGCTGCTCATTCGAAGAGGCTCTGGAAACATGTAATTGGTGAAGAATCTCGTTGTGTTCTTGGTGCACACGAAATGCCGTGACATCTTGCCGTGCCCTGTCAATCTAGGTATAGCAAGCTGCAGAGCTGAGGCTAAGGTGGGATTCACCCTAGCTCACTAACAGCTGAGCTTAAGACCTTTGAAATGGGAAGTTACAGTAAATTGTAGTTTTGGAATTTCTCCATGGTATGTAGATGTAGAGAGCTAAGCCAACACCATCCTCGCTAAATCAAGTCTTGCATAAAGAGTTGTGATATGCTCAAGTCAGACTTTCTCCTGGCAGTGCTGCAGACAGACTTTTTCCAGATAAGGGCTTGTCTTCATTAGCAAATTAGGTCGCTAACTCTACTCTTCCTTCCAAACTAACAACATTGAAGACAAGGACAAGTCACGTTTAACATTGTGTCAGCTGGCTGTAGCTGAACCGTAATTCACATACTGTGACTTTAGTTTTTCAGTGAAGTTCTTTGTACCACGTGCTCACAACTTTGAGGCCAGGTTTATTACACTGCTCATACTGTGTGGCAGTCCGCAGTATCTAACACAGCAGGTAACAGCAGAAGGTAGCTTCACATTTGGTTTTTGTAGTTCGGATGCTCTCTGAAGGCTTGTTCTGAAGCCTGGTGTTTGCCCTACTACTGACTTCAGTGGAAGCTGAATCACACCTACGTAACTCACCTTTAAAGGCTACTCTCAGAATTACAGCGTGCAAAACCTGGATTAAGTCTTCCCTTGTGTGGGGACTTTTGCTGGTTTGTTTTGTTCTGCTTAATCCCACAAGACACTGCTGATTTAAAAAATTAGCTTGCTTTACTTTGCCATTCTGATTGGGACCAAATTCTATTTCATCTTCCTCTATCTATGTAAAAATAGAGCTTTAGACTTTAATGAAACACCTCTGTTTAGATGTACACCAAAAGATGTATAATTTCATTCATTTCCCACAGCTTCCCTCCATCAGCAGAGCATAGCAGGAGCTCCAGGCTCTACCGCTGTAAATCCAGTGGCTCACCTGAAAGCAAGCGTGTGGCGTTGCTCTCGGCTTGCTCATTTGTGAGGGTAGAAGTTAGCATTTCATGTTTTCAGGGCATGCTGTAAATACCGCTTTTAGGCCTAGCATTTGATGCCCTGATTGCTTGAAATTGTCTTCTTCCTTGAATACTTTCTGTGTTATCAATAGGAGCCTGCTTGGCAGACAGCTCCACAAATGGAGGACTGTCTGTAATTTGCCTTGAGTTTGTTGCTGAAATTCCTTCTCAGAAGCTTATGTCAAATGACAGCCTTTTTCTCAGGATAGGGTCATATAGTGTTTCCTCAGTGTAGTTATTCTTTATTTTTGGTTCCTGTTCTTTCTCTCATAATGGAAAATCTGTAACAGGTGGCCACAGGCACAGACTTTCATGCTTGGGAGCATAAAGAACCATATGCTGTATGATGGCATGTATGGAGATAGTAAGTTGTAGAAATAGGCGACCAGCTTAAATGAAAAATAAGAGTGGGCCTGAATTTTTGATTCAAACTTGGCTAAACTAAAACTTTCTCTGTTCTCAACTGTGCTTGGTTGTTTCTCTGTTTTGCTGCCTACTAGCTGGTTTCAGCTGGAAGTGAATTTTTTTTCAGTTTGCGAAGAGGAATGTTCTGACATTTTTACCAGACGCCCTGGGTGAGATCCGGGACCCTTGAAGTCAGTTGGACTTTTGCCATTGGCTTTAATGTGGCCAGAATTTCACTACATGAGAACCGTTTTGCTTGGTTCTGGATAGAGTATGTCAGAAAATAACAGGAATCTTCAAAACAGCAGTTTTGTGAGAGATTTTGGACCACATGCTTTCTTGGTCTAAAAGTGGTCAGTTTTCCTCCAGAAGACAGGATGATGCTTACCCAGCATAAACTTTCTCTTTAATATTCCCATATTAGCAGTGTTTTGCTATTGACCTTCAGCTTCCTTTTGTTCGATAACTTAAGTTTAAATTATCTTTGGAAAAGCCTGTTTGTGAATATATGAAATAACAAAAATAATGTTGGTTTAAGCTGAATTCAGCCCACTCTGTACAGCAGTATTTACGCAGAGGTTGTACCACTCATCCTTCAGCCACAAACTGGGGTCTATTATCTAAGCTGGCATCAGGTGCTATAGACACAGAATTTCCCTATTTCCCAGTATGCTAAGCTGACTTTTAATTCTGTATTCTGGGTCTTGGCCAAGATGAGATTTTGTGTGTTTGTTTTGTTTTGTTTTTCAGAGGCTGCTTAATGTCAGTCTCTAGTTTGTAAGGAAGACAGGGGTGGATTTCATGAATATATTAGAGTATTGGTGATCCGAATGTAGCCAAGAAATAACATTGTGTTTGGTCAGAAAATACTCTTTGTAAAAGTCTTACAGATACTGTTGGCTACTTAAATATATACTAGAACTGTCTGCGTGAAAAAATTACAAGTGAAACTGAGCTAGCCCAGATTAGTTATCAGAAACCTAACTTGTTTTTTTTTTGTTTTATCCCCTCCCACTCTGTGATGGTAGGACAAATTCATTTAGCAGTTGATCTTGCATACTTTTCCACTCACACATGTACAGTCAGAAATGCTATGAGAAGTTTACTGTTAAGGTCGGAACAAGTAATACGGAATTTGTGTGCAGACATAGTATTTTAGGGGAGTTAGGAGGAGAAAAAACATTGTTAAAAGATGTATACAATGGAAAGGGTGTATATATGTTGCATACAAGGAAAACTTGTTGAATCGCTTTATCTCACTGTAGTCTCTTATTTAAAGAGTTCTGTAATCACAAGCTGATAAGTTCTTCCTGAAATACAAATTAATTAGATCTGTGTCCGATCACAGGCTTGATGCTGTTTTGAAAAATGTTTTAATTTAGAACTCTCATCCTTTGCAAAAAGCTCACCACAAAACACAACTTTTCGCTGTGAATAACTTCAGTCTATACACAGGGCCTTGTGCTTGTCCATCAGTACTACCATCTTTTTTTACATTAAAAAAAAAAAAAAGAAAAGGTCAGATTTGGTGTTTTCAAAAGCAGCAAGTGCTCAGAATATCTTGTAATGACTGCCCATGGACTGGAGGGGAGGGAAGAGAGTTGAAATGGAAAATGAATTAGATTCTTAGGCTGTGGAAGGGGGAACATTCCTGCACAGAGAAGCGACTCTGGAGATAAGTTTTAATTTCCTGAGCTCCAGTCTCTATATAGGAACATTGAAAGACTTCCTTCCTGATAACCAAGTCAAGCCAGGGGCAGTATTAAACGATGTGTTTCTGTATATAATTGCATGCTTCTATATGTATTTGCATACTTGCAGTAGAAATAGAAATAGTGTACCTATAATGACAGAAGTCAGCTTTTAAAGTGTGTTGCATGTATTCAAGGTCTGGTATGTACACTGTGCATGAGATGTTGTAATAGATCAATATCTGTTTAGACTTTTATAAAAGATTTCCTTTGTACTTTGTCTCTACTTAAAAAACAAAACTCAGTCAAAAACCAAAATGAAAAAAACACTCTCCCCAACTGTTTGTCTTGCATTTTAAAGAGGATCTGGGTTATGCTGCACCTTTAAGAATGATCAAGTCGCCGAGGTAGATGTGTTACAGATTTCTAATGCATACGTCTCCTGTATATGCGATATTGTTATAACCATTTCTGTCTTACTAAGGTCTCATCGTTCCGTGATTACTTAGGCAAAACGATGAAGCTCACTATGAGTGATATCTTAGTAAGCATTTCGGGAACAAATATTAGGAGACTTTTTGATTGGTTTTTCATTTGTTTACAGAAGGCACAAAGCATTTACCAAAAAAGTGTAGGTCACCCTGAATTTTACATTTGCAAAAATATGTTTCAGAGCCTCAGACTATGTTTTATTTTAGGAATTTTAGTTTCTAGTAAAACTGTTTTAATTTGCTGTTTCCAGCTGCTTCTTTTTTTTTTTTTTTTTTAAAGTGAATCCCATAGTTTTTCTTTATATATTCTAGGATCTTGGGATAAAAGTGTAAGTCTAAATAAGTAATACTGTGCTAAGCAGAGCCACAGTATAACATGCTTTGTGAAGCACAGATTTACTCAGACCATTGCCTGGCTATCCCAAACTGTAAAATAAAATTACTTACATCCCTCATTGCAGTTTGTGCAACAGCATCGGAATTAAAGGTATAACTGAGCTGTTTTAAGTTTATCAGTTAACCTACTGTAATGTCAGATACATCGCTTAGTTGCTATGAGCTTTTAGTACTATAGGTTTTAATTCCACTTGTCAATAGCTCTTTCTTACCGTTATTTTTTTTTAATAACCATTCATAATTAAGACTTAGCCCCAGAGTATTTATTTTGTATTACAATGAGAGAATTTGTGTCAGCTTAGACGATTTTAGAAAGCGCTGAATGTAAATATATTGGTGGTATATGAGATTGGAAAATGACTTTCAATTATTTCTAAATCGGACAAGTGTATTGTATAAATGGAACTTTATAGACTGTGTAGTTGTTTAACTTTTTCTATAAAGCAACTTTGGAAAAAGGGAAAAAAAAACCATAAAGAGATTCTGATGGTGCTAAAGTGTTGCCAAGCAAACCATAAAAGATAAGTCAAACTTTAATACTATAGAAAAGCTATGAAATACTGCTACATATGTGCTTTGCGTTTCTGAAGCTGTTTGTGTGTAAAGTCAGCTGTGGAAATGGCTAGCTAGCTGAAAACTATGGTTCCTGCAGCTTGACTGTTGTGGGGAGATTTTTTTCTGTGAAAACAGTTGTAAAGTGGAACATCTGAAAAATATGTTCCATGTGAAATGGATCTTCACACACATTTATTTTGACATTTAGGTTTGATTTGAGAGAGAGAAGATTCTGAAATAGCCATTCACAGATGGCTTGTGCGGGTTTTATTTTTTATATGCTTCTCTGTGTTTTTGGTTTGGGGTAGGTTTTTTTGCATGTGTTTGCAGACTTGTCAATCCCCCTCTTCCCCCAGATCACATGCTTAATTTTTTATTACATGAATTTTTGTCCTTTTTTCCAGAAGCTGCTGTTTAAAAAATAAAAAGGAAAAAGGAAAAAAAAAACCTCACCCCAACCCCAGAACAACAACAAAACACCCCAAACCAACCAACCAACCAAAAAAAAACCCCCAACTCTCAAATCCTCCCTCCCAACCCCCAATCATCACCCTAAAGTATAGCTTCCTTTGATAAAAAATTTCCTGCCAGTGAGTGAGAATTTATATATTTTGTGGACTTTGATAATACAGTGGAGAGTTTTTCTGGAAGCACCAAATTCTCCCATCTATATGCCTTCAGCAACGAGTAGGCGTGGGGAGTCCAGAGGGCCATGTACTTTCAACTGGGAGGAGTGCGGCCGGCAAAAACCTGGCGCATGTTCAGCCAGACGGGTGAAATGCAGACGTGTGTATCTGGCCACCCTTCCGCAGGGCTGGACTCGACCTCTGTAGTCTCTACTGATGGGAATATCCTTTCCAGGTGAGAGTCAGGAGTGAATTGTTAGAGCCTGTCTGTTTTCTGTTGAAGGTATTGAGTGAAAGCTGTTGCTGACAAATTGTGATTGTGAAACGTGCCTGAGAAGCAGATCCATCTGTGTGTGAGGAATAAAAACTCTTAAGTGGCGCTGGTAATCTCTTCTTTGGGAAATGTTGGTGCAAAATATCCCTGTATTCTAGCTGTAATTATGAAATGAATATTCAATGTATTCAGTTATTTTTCTGTAAGGAAACCAGATGTCGAGCTTGCACTGAATGCCACCAGTGAAACATCTCTTGTTTGGTTTGTTTTTAATCCCAGAAGAAGTTAGCTGTATACAACAAGATGCAGGAGCCTCTGGAAGTGACCCTTCCCAGCAAGCAAGAGGAGGATGAGAAAGACCAGCCTGCCGAGATGGAGTACCTTAACTCTCGCTGCGTCCTTTTCACTTACTTCCAGGGAGACATTGGTTCAGTAGTGGATGAACACTTCTCAAGAGCTTTGAGCCAAGCCAGTAGCTTCAATCCAGAAACTGCCCTTACCAAGACCAAGGCAGGGCTAAGTCCCTTGTGGAGAGGTAAGAGGAGCAGTAACTCTGTGGTGTGGCTTACTCGGTCTGTGTTGCAGTAACGCATATTGCATTGCAGCTGAAGTTTTGCTCCTCTGTGGAGGTGGAAAAATCCCCCTCAAATTTGAAAGACCCAAGGAGCTTCTTGGGGTTGAGTGATCTGAAGCATTAAAAGGGGGAAAGAGGTGCCGAAAGTGTGTAAGAAGCAGGCGTCTCCCTCTCTTTCCATAGCCCATGGCTCCACTGAGGCCTGGAAGGAATGGGGCAGAGCTCACGTGGCTTCACAAATGTCTGCTGCAAGGTTGGAGGCTTATTTTTAAGCTCCAAGTGTGAAACTTGGCCAGTGAGGCAAGAGAAAAGCTGTTTGGGATGCCAGCCTTGGATGTGAGGAGACCCATGCAGCCTTCTCAGGTGACTTTGCTGGGTGATTAAGATTTGTCTATGGCTCCTTTCCAGGTGGGGAGGAGCCAGCATAGGCTGGGATGGGCTTGAGTGCCAGCCCTGGTCCATGTGGTGTGGTGCATTGCAGCCTGCCCATGGGCAGAGCTGACGGGAGAGGTACAGCTGTTCTTGCCAGCTTCCGTGTGTCAAACGGGGGTGATGTTACTCTGCTTCCAAGCAGGGAGTAAAAACATAGTATGGACTGTGAGGCATTTATATACTGTCATAACACTTATGTCTTGTAATGCATATAAGCATGATCAGTGTAATAAAGAGCAGATCTTGCCAGATGTGCTAGGTAGACCTTATAGATAAGATTTCAAAATTGGTGATTGGAGAAAGCCTGCAGGTAAGACGCTATTTTGATTTTGTTGAGTGTGGCAGTCTGTGTAGTTTTTCAGATCCACAGCCGCGTTAGTTCTGATCATGTCCTTATGTGGACTGGCAAAGGAACACAAACCAAGTATTGTGGGCAATGGCCTTGCATTGAGTTTGGTGAGAGAGATACTGTGAGGATTCTTGTAGGAGTGGTGGTGTTCATAATCAGCGATGTTGAGGTGAGAGTGTATTGATGAAAGTCGTAGATAATAGAGAGAGATGGGATTTTTGGAAACCGCTGTGAAGAGAAAAATAGCACAGAAGGACTTGCTTTCCAGAAGGATGATGACAAATCTGAGGAAGTTTAAACAAAGGTCAGCACAAGTGGCTAGGGAGCTAGAGGAATTTATGGCTTGAGCCGGGACCATTAATGTTAACGGGAAATTTTCTGTTGACTCGAATGAGAGCAGGATTGAACCTATGCTTACTAAAAAGGAGGCTGGAGCATTTATAAATGGCCCAGACAGGCTATAAATGTTTTAGAGATGGGATCAAGGCAGTCCTCAAAGACCCCATGCCTACAGCAAGCCCTCCTCACTGAGCTTGGAGACATACTATGGATGGGGTTGTGTGTCTCCTCTTTGGCCTCAGATATACCCTGCTGTTTTTCCCTGGCTCCCCCCATGGTTGCACAGCCCTTCCCGGAGGGGTCTGCAGGGGAGAGGATGGCCTGGCATAAGGGTTCTTCAGCCATGCTGCCTCCTGACCCCACGTGTCCCGTGCCATCAGCGGGGAACAGAGGTCTGTGTGTCCTGAAAGTCTTCTGGGAATAAAGTAAGGGGATATGCTCTGTGCCGTCATTGCACCTGCTGAAGCGGTATGAAGATCCTCAGGGAGGCTGCTGGGCAGGGCTGCTTGGTTCTGAGAAAGCTAAGGGTATTTGCTTCTCCAGAGAAGAGAAGCTGACGAGAGTTTTATCAGGCTCAAATGAGTTTCTGAAACATGCCTACTTGAAAAAATTTGGGAAGGAACGACGTTAACACCTTGGTCTTCTGGTTCGTATACAGTTGTCAAAGATGCTCAATTACAGCCAATGGATGTGAATTTGTATCCCATTACCTAAAGATGTTAAAATATCATTAGCATGAAGATCTTTTATAAATAACCTTCATGGGTAGTCAGAATTTTTGTCAATAAATTACTCAAAGAGAAATTTTAAAAAAAAAAAAGAAAAGCTTTTGTATTTGCAATGGCTGTTTCGGAAGGTAAAGATTTAAATGAAAAGTGTGTGGGCATGAACTGGCTACTCAGCTCACTGTGTTATTTCTCCTTTACCTGAAAGGAGGGATTACTAATGTTTCTGCTTTTTTTTTTTCATCTTGTTGTGGGGTTTTTTTTTAGTGTCCTGATGGAAGAACAAACTGTAATTTCATTTGGTGATTTCATTTCAGGTGATATTGTGGGATTTTTTGTTTCGAGGAGGGATTTTGCTTATGTATAGAAAACAGAACCTGTTGTCCTGAAAAGAGCAAGTTTTCATCTTCTGTATGTTGAAAATACAGATCAGTTTAGGCCACAATTCACTTCAAAGCTGACTTTTATAAAACATAGTTGCTTATAACAGTCTCTGGTAACATGGACTTTGAATATTCAATTGTAGGTATAACTACCTTAAATTTTTTGAAGGAGCTAATGAAAGTAATGATACCTTGAAACTAATGTTACCTTAATGGTGTTTTTATCAACATGTTTTTCCTAGCTGAAAGTGTAGAGGGTTTTTTTCTTTCTTGGGTTTTGGTGGTGGTTTTTTTGTTGTTTGTGGTTTTTTTTCCCCTCCTACCTTAACTGAGAAGTAATGTTGTACTACAGAAAATTCCATACTTTGTCTTTACAGCATGTGCATTTTGGCATGTTTTCAGTGCGTGTTGGCCAGCCACCATGAACATTTACGTTAGTCACCACTTCGTGGTATCTGAGATGTTGCCATCTCCCTGCCTCCCTGTACTTAGAACAGGAAATTGTGGTAACTGCACTGTCTTTCTTGGCAGACAATTTTTGTTAAATGCCTCCTTCCCCCCTCCTGAAAGCCCATGGCACCTACTGAGGTTTTTTTTTGTTGTTGTTTTTTTGTTGGTTTTTTTTGTTTGTCTTTTGGTTTTTTTCTTTCTCAAACACAGTGCCGAAATAGCTGTTTCCCCATTGCCATGTCCCACAGAGGCCAGGTATCTGACATGATGGTATTTGTAAAGATAATTGGTTGTGCTTCTATTTTAAAGGTGGGAAGGAAAGGAAACCCTTCAAATACTATGGAAATGTGTAGTGGTCAGGGGTTGTGGTTCAACACAGAGATGGTTCTTGTTGATGGGGTTGCTGCACACTTAGTGCTTAGTAGCATCCTCTGTGAGCACTCAGGGTGGACGAAGTTTTCTTGCATGTTTATGTAACCTGGATGGACCCTGTATCTCCAGTGACATGACTTGACCTTGACTGGCGAGGTTGGCCTCTGCAGTTACGCTCTGTGATGTCTCTGGGGGGGCTGGTCCATGACAGTTTCTGACAGTGGTAATGGGTTTGTGAAATGTGGACAGGTTTGAAAAATGGAGATGACCAAACATGTTTTCTGTGGCCTAGACCTTCTACGTGATTGGTAAACCCAAGCTGTTATGCAATCTGGGACGAATTCATATTGGCAAATCCAGTGGTTTAAAGTGCTCTCTCCTGATATTAAAGTTGCCCTGCAGATACTTTGTGGTTTTCTGTGCTTTTTTGAAGTGAGATGGTTTGGATTTAGGACTTTTCCATGCAGATAACAGCCAGATAGTTTCCAAAAGCTCTCAATTACAGAGGTTAATTTTCCAGAATACTGGCAATGCACTGTCAAGCTGTGCTCCTCCGTTAAGCAGTGAGGAAAACAACAGACTGGACATGAAGAAGCTTGGTTTTGCTTTTTTTTGTCAACCCTGCTGCCAACACTGTAAGCCATGTGCACTCTCCATCTCAGCCTAATCCCTTGTAACAAGGAACAATTTATAAACAAGGAACAATACCAATTTTGGAGGGATGCTGAGGCTTCTGTAATATGCTTGAAGCTGTCTCCAGTCTTCTAGCATGAATTACAATAGAAATACATGGCTAAAAAGAAGCAACCTTTTGAAGAAAGCCATGTTGGAGTACAGTTTGCTCGATAAGCTTGCAGCTTCTGAAGCATTTTGGCCCAAAGAGGAGTTCTCTACGTGGATTTTAATGGATTTTAAAACAGATACCTGAGTATCCTAGTGATGCAGTCAGAAAATGCTTTCACAGTTTTTGTTTCCAAAATATTTTTGTGTAAGCAAAGTTCAGAGGCAGGAGCGTTCTGAAGATTCTGTTCATTCTCAATGGTGTCTTCACGCAAATCTCATTCCAGTTGCTTATTAAACAAAGCAAAACAAAAGGTCATTTTTTAAAAAAAAAAAAAAAAGTTTTTGTAAATGTTATATGAGGAACAGAGGATTCCTCGCCTCATCAAATATTAAACTTCCCTGGCTTTATTTCTCTGTAGGCTCTTTTTATGGCTGTTCTTTCATCAGAGGTGAAGTTCTGTATTTTTATGTTTCCATCTCTGACCAAAAAAACCCTATTTGAGCTGAGACATATTGCATGAAGCAGTACTTGCAAACATGAGCTGGCAAGAGGATTGTGAGAGTGGAGATGCCAATACTTTCCTACACATCAAAAACACTAACCGCTCCTTCAAAAGAGGAATTTTTAGGATGTGATTTCATAATGTAGAGGTATTGGAATCCATTTAAATATAAGTTGAGCCCTAGCTGTAAGAAACAGCGAGTCTTTTATTTCTGACAAAAACTTTTTTCAGTTAACATAGATGTTTCTGCTTGTCTGATCCTGTTGGGTACAAGGCAACATGATATATTCTATGAGGGACTAATGTAGATATGCTCTTTATCCCCTCAAAGCCTGCAGTTAGTTTGAGAAGATCTGGTACTCTTCCTTTAGCCAAATGTCTCCTATTCTGCAGCATGCCCTGATTCTCTGTCCTCAGAAGCATTTGCAGCCACAGCAGCTGCCTTTCTAAATGATGTGTTCTGGTCTGGTCAGGAGTTAGCCTCTCCTCATAATTCCTGTACCAAGATCCTGAGAGAGCTGCAACTCTTCAGCCTGAAGAAGAAAAGTCTTCTCAGGGAGGATCTTATCAATATGTGTAAATACCTGATGGGAGGGAATGAATATGAGGGAGCCAGGCTCTCCCCAGCAATGCTTGCTGACAGGACAAGAGGCAATAGGCTCAAAATCAAAAATAGAAAGTTCTATCTGAAGACAAGAAAATACTTCTTTTTCTTTCCTTTTTTCTTGGTGTGGTTTTTTTTGTTTTTTCTGGGGGGGGGGGTTTGGGGTTTTTTTTTTGTTGTTTTTTTTTTTTTAATTGTTGAAGGCTAAACTCTGGAACAGGTTGCCCAGAGATGTTGTGTAATTTGGATCTCAGTCAAAATCTGACTGGACAGAGTTCTGGACGACCTGCTCCAGGTGACCTCACTTGAGCAGGGGGGTTCAACTGGATGATCTCAAGAGGTCCTCTCCTACCTCAACTGTCCTGTGATTCCATAGTTACCGAGGAAGCTTTAGTTCAGTGTTACAGATTTCAGAGAGTAGAAAATCATTGTGGGTTTTTGTCATTAAATTTGTTGTTCAGCTTCAGTCATACTTCATTTCTTTCCTCTCTACCAGAAAGCTCAACAATTTCAAGCCAAAGGAGCAGTTTCCCAGCTTCATTTTGGACCAGCTCTTATCAGCCTCCCCCTCCACCATGCTTAAGTGGAGTACACCCCGATTTCCCTGTTACTGCACCAGGCACCTTCCCAACACCAGATCCTAGCAGCTGGCCAGGACACGGCCTTCATCAGACTGCCCCACCTCCTCCCCCTGCTGCATCTGAATCCTGGCATTATCCTTTAGCATCTCAGGTGAGCCCTTCATATGCACACATGCATGACGTGTACATGCATCGCCATCACCCTCATCCACACATGCACCATCACCATCCCAGCTCACACCACGACCCCCGGTACGGGTCCCTGCTGATGCCTTCAGTCCGTGCAGCCAGGATTCCTGCTCCCCAGTGTGACGTGACAAAGACAGATCCCGCTGCTGTCACCAGCGCTACCTCAGCATGGGCTGGAGCCTTTCATGGAACGGTGGACATTGTGCCAAGTTTTGGGTTTGACACAGGTAAGATGGTTCGATTGTGTCTGTGACTTGTTTTAGCAGGAGGAATTTGAGCAAAGAAGTGAACTCTCTGCAGCTGAAGTGGGGCTTGTTCTCAGAGACTTCTCCAAATGTGTTTCCAGGTGGGAATCCCTCCTGAAATTGCTGTCAGGCCAGAGGAGCTGTGAAACATCCAGCTCTCACTGCCTTTTGCTGAGAGATCTTTGTCTGCCTTGGTCCCTTTCAAGCCAAATGAGTTGTGACATGATAAGCATTTTTTTGGTTTAAATCTTGTGGGAAATGGTTAATTAAACTTCCATGTGGAAGCTTCCAGCTTGTTCAGCTAGTTCGTATGTGCATTCACCAAAATATAGCTCCAGTGAGGACTGAACTAATAACTTGTCAGTACATGAGGATTGCGTCTTACTCCTCTAAATAGATCAGCATTTCCTTCGTGTGTAGTATCCAGGTGTCACATAGAGAGTAAAGATGCTGGTTGGGCTGTGCTTGCCATCAAACTAAACTTCTTTCTGTAGGGTCTAGGCAGAGCTCTGTGAATTAGTTTAATTTTACTGCAGGGCCTGTAGCCGTAGGACAGCCTCCATGAACTGCCTCTGTATCTGTGAGCTTTGACTGGCAGGCTCTCATCTCAGTATTAGGAGCATCCTTGCAGCCCTCACTGTTCATAGTTGCTTGCGATCAGGTGATGGGTGACAAACAGTTCCCAGCGCATCCATCCTGGAGCTCATATGGACTATTGAGGTCTCCTTTTTCTGCCTGGGATTTATCTGACTAGCAGCAATCCTTGCAGATTAGTACTTCTTAAACACGTTATGTTATTTATTAAGGAAATACTAGGTTTGCATCTCTGTTCTCTTTTCCTTAAACTATCTGCTTATCTCTCTTCTTGATAGTTCTAGCTAACTGATTCAATGTGTGAGAAGCACTTCCTTGCTTTGTTTACTCTGCAGGGGAACAAAGAATTGATGGAGGAAAAAAAAGGCAGTTCCTTAAATACGAAATACTATGAACCCAAAACCCAATTATAACTAAGCTAACCTAATACAAATCTCTCTCTCTTCCCTTAATAGCAACTGGGAAGCAATAATCTCTTCTAAATACCATGCCACTTGCTGCCTCAAGAAGTTAAGAAAAAGCATAATAAGATTCTTAACACTGGACAAATTTGTATCTATTAATAACATTTCCAGGCATGCCAATGATACAAGAGGAATTACATTTTATGCTTTTGTGTATAAAATGATAATCTGACAAGACTGGGATCTCCAGTTTTGCCCTTCTGACAAATTCTGTAATGGGAGTGATCTGCCTTCTCTGAAGTGTGAGCAAATTGTCATTGCCACAGGTAGAGGGGACGAGCCCCCTGGTCTGACAGTAGCCCCAGCAGGCCAGCTCCACTGCTCTGATATTTGATTTACCTTTGGGGGATGGAGCCGAGAACTGTAATAAGGGGCTGTTAGGAGAAACCACTACCTGGCTTAGGTGTAAGTCCAGTCTAGACTGTGAGTTGTTTCAGTGCTGGGCAAGTTGGTTTGCTTACTGCTACTTTGGTGGTAGTAGTAGGTCTAATAAACCAGGTGCTTTTTCTCTTTTCTGTAAGAGCATAGTACCTCAAAAAGGACTAAAGGTCCTAGCACTACCTTACAGGATTAATATAGCCTTTGCTTGGTGCTGCCTGCTCCTTGTGAAAATCCCTATGGAGGGGTACAGTTGGATGCTAATTTTGTCAGGATCCTGATTTGGCAGCACTTAACAGTGGCTTGCACGTCTTGTAGTTGTCTACTCAGCGTTGGAGGCAGTGGAAGAGGCCTGAACTGTTAATTTCTGGCCCTTGCCTGATGTGTGGGTTTGAGTCCATGAGTTTGTGCTCAGGACATGTGTGACTGGTTTGCAGGAACAGAGAATCTCAGCAGACCGATGTCTCACTTGTTTGTGACTATTCAAAATGGCTATGCACTGGAACACAACAGCAAAACCTTATCAGGCAGCCCCAGTTTGACATGTAAGGCTTTGGAAACAAGGGAGGAAGCAACAAAACACAGCAGGTAGTGGTAGCCTGTGACTACAATTATTTGCTCTCTTACCCTGCACACTCATCTCTCTTGTGCTCTCCAAGCAGAGGCTTGCTGGGAAGGGCACGAAGGCTCTGAGCTCCCTTTTCAGCCTTGCCTGCAGCTTGTACATTCAGACAAACTCTTCAGGGACAGGCATTCGAGGTGTGATCATGGTGAAAAAAGGGAACTTAATTGCCCCAGTGTTTTGTGTGCATGTCAAATACTGTCATCCCATGGAAGATGTGTTGTGCTGCTGGGGAGAGGAGGGGGCTGCTGAAGCACCACACTGAGTCGCATCCAGCACAGATGAAGCTTTTCTTGCTCCATGTCCACTCCAGGGGAGGATTGTATTGGATAAGTCTCCACATGACACAGAATTTTATTATATTTAACTCTAATGTGAGACAGCAATCTCAACAGAGAGGCTAAAAACTAAAGGGCCTAGGAGGATGTACTGGCTTTCTGTGATGCAGAAGCAGTTTCTCCAGAGTAGGGTAAGGCCATAGTGGCCAGAAAACTTCAGTTCTGAAAGTCTTTGCTCATATATCCCTAGAGAATAAAAGACATCAACCTGTGGAGCTGTCAATATATCAGATTCCATGAGCTTCAGATGATTTATATAAAAAGCTCATTTGGTATATACTTAGACATTGCTTTTCAAAGCCCTTCAGATACAATAAATGATTCCCCCCTCCCGCCCCGCCCCTTTCTGTGGGTCACATTTCTTGTGCTACTGTCACATGCGATTATAGAAGCATTTGCAAAATTCCTCACACTGAATTATATGGAATGATAATGTTGGGATCAGGGCGGGCTGGCTGTAATCTTACCCTTTCCCAGCCATGTTGTTGCATCCCTGCCATACTAAGCCAAATATTCGATCTCATGAATGGATGATGCTGAATCACTTCAAAGGTTAAGAGGGGGTTCACCTTGCATGCATGGTATAGTTTGGGAATTTGTGTTTCAGAACAGACTGTGTGGGACATCAGCGTATCACCGTTCATAGAGCTAACAAAGTATTGATCTGTCTTGCACATCTGTTTGAACTTACATGGTCCTATTACAGGGGATGAAAAGGGATTTAGCTACCTGATTCCCATTAAATGTGGCTTAATCCTCACATTGTGTGCTGCAAATTAACCCTTTTAGAAGCTTCTTTATTGGTACAAGTGGGATTAAAGAAAATGCTAGTCTACATCAAAATCTATTAAAGCCTGTTACGTTTGTGGCTGCTGGTATGCAGTGTCTTTCCAAAGCTGAAGTGCCCAAGCTATAATGCTCAATGTAAAAGTGTGTTTTATATCAAGCATTGATATAAACACATTGATCCAAGCACAACATGTTTGTGCTTTAGGCCACGATTCCCTGCCCTGCTGATGTCAAGCAAAGCAAGGCCAGCCTCTAACAGCATTGACTGCGATTCATGGCATACGTACAGAGAGCATGGCTACAGCCATAATCCCACAGTGCTGGGGCTAAATCCTCATGTTTATGTTAAGGGTGCACAAGCCGAGTTGAGCTCTTAAGACCAGGAGGGTGGGAAATTGCTGTCTTGCAGTGGAGCTGATGGTTACGGCCATCAGTGTTTTCCTCAGGAGCAGGGCAGGAAGCTGCCCTGCACACCCGGCCCTTCAGGTGATCGGTCGAATCCGGCTGTGCTGGCAGCTGCCAGGTCTGCGGGCAGCACCGTGGGGAGGAGAGCAGAGCCACTCGCCCTGCTACTGCAGAGCCTAGGAGGGTATTCTGTCCTGCTGTTGGACAGATGTGCTGGAGGAGGCTTCCTGTAGCCCCAGCACACTAAAAGCAGAGCAGGATTTTGGCGTATCTGAGGGCCGTAAGTCTATCTTAAAATTGAGGTGCACATCCTTTATCATGCAAAGTTATGTACATTGAGATGCATAACTTTAAATTTAGGTGAATTAACCGACATCCTCTAGTCCTGGCTAACTATGGAAAGTCCATTTTTGGAAATGCCTGTATGTCAGTGTGCCACGTTGAATACGGAATTTGAGTGGTCAGTCTGCTGCCTTCTGTAGAGTTCTGTCTGTTCACACACGCCCCATGAGTTTGTCACAACTCGTTAAGTTTGTTTAGATGTTCCCACAGAGCCTGCATTCTGCTTGTGTGGCAATTAGCTATAACGTTGGTATCCCAGAGAGGGGGAGTTGTGCTGGTGTGGCGATACTGACTCACGCAATGCAAGTGAGGATGTCCTTGCTAAGAGGAAAATTTGCTTGCAGCAGGCTGCAAGTGAGAGCTTTCGGTCGGTAGCAGGGTTGCACTTGGATGATGTATTAGAACTGCAGATAGCCTTGCGATGAAGGAGTTGGGAATATAATGAGGAAAAGGCATGGAAGGTGTTCCACATTCAGTTCTGTAACTAAGGCAACTTTGATTTTTGGATTGTTTTCCATGGCTGTTTAGACTTAATATTTCTGTTTGTTGCAAAGACACCTAACTAGGGAGGTGTCTGTTCAGCTTGTTATTCCCCTTCTACCAGTTGCTACTACCAGGTGGACATCCCCTTAAACAGGTGTCTGTGTCATTTTTTTTAAGCTGCCAGGAGCCATAGGACCTGTTTCTCTTCTCATCAACTTCCATTGCCTCTGGCCTTTAGTGCTCCACTGGTGAACTTAAATGGCTTCCTTACACTCTGAAAGGTTTCTGCTGTCTAACTTTTCTTTCTTTCTTTTCTTTCTTTTCT
>NW_009610495.1:0-30389 GCF_000690535.1 Cariama cristata
TAAAAATCTTTAAAAGATTTTCAATTTTCAGTGCAACAAACTTCTTTTTCTCTTCAGACATGCATAACTGACCAGTTTGTGTGCCTGTTTGTCCAGAAATGGTGAGAGATAAGATCTCAAGATAGAACTTAATCTCAGGTTAGAGAGAATGTTTATGGCTCTACTGTAAGTCTCTGGCTCATGAGTGTTTGGAAAGTAAATGCTGGCATAACCCTAACTGCTATGTAACAGCAAAGTAATCATTCCCTGTTTAACTTCCAACTGTGCCTATATTGTCAGTCCTTTTATGGATAAAGAAAAGGTGTTTCCAGACGTATGATTGATTCTCAATGGTAACTTTTGTTCACTTAAACCAGAACAGTATACATCTGGGCAAGTTTTTAAATATTTTTTTATTTTTCCTACAAAGCAGAAGCTCAGCCTCCCTGGCTCATACTTAAAAGAGCTCTGGCACAATTTTGCATCTCTCATTTAAATATTGTTTTATGGACTAAACTCTAAATCCTCATTGTCTAAATTGTCAAGATGGTTAAGGTGATTAGCAAGCTGCTTAGGTTGAAAAGTGGCCTATTTTAGGTACACTTGTTCTCTGCCAAAGGTTTGTTTTTCTTGGTGTGTTTTGTTTTGTTTTGTTTTTTTTTCCCCTGTCTTCATTATTCTCTGAAGGGACTGCTACATTTTCCTCTGCTGGTGATTAAAACTATGTCAAATTGCACATGGCTGCCCAAAATTTGGGGAATTGATTATTAATAGAGTTTTGGAACAAATAAAACTGAGTTAATTAGTGTGTCTGTAATCAACGATAATCAACTCTATTCATCTATAACAAACATCTTCACCTGATCACTCTATAATGTAAAATAAAAGTGGCACAGTTGTATATTGACACAACTGACAAGCTCTGATTTTGCATACATTCAGTACTCGGTGTGATCTTTCTGACTTGCTTCATATGTTTAATCATGTTTCATCATCTGTCTATCTACAAGGTTTGTTGGGTACACACTGTATTGTAACTTTTACTGCTGTGGCAGAGCATTCACTATAAATCAGTGGTGGGTTTCTTGATCTAAACCATGGCTCAGATAGATCTGTCTCATATAAATCAGCATATCTCTATCAGACTTATTCATGTGGCTGCATCTTCTGATGTTTCGAATTTTTTTCTGTATGTGTTTCTGTCATATAAAAATATTTATCTAATAAATGATATGGTCTGATATCACAGAACATAGTACCAAAATAATACCTATGTCTTAAGTTCTTTGTAAGATGTCCAGCTGCCGTGTGTGTGTTGCTGGAATCTCCCATAAAGAACTTAAGGGTCTCTGACCGTCATATGAAGATAACTCTTTTTAGTAATGACTAAAACTCAAAAGTTGCAGAACTATGGTTGGATGGCCAACACAGGGTTAGGAACCTTGCAAGACATTATCATAAGAATGACAGTGCCAGTTAAGGCCAAGGATCTATCTAGCCTAGTATCCTTTATTGAACAGTGATAATAAGCTCCAGCATAGAATCAGAACAGGAAAAACTTATATGATATTTCTAACCCAGATTTCTCCTAGCCTCTATTTTTCAACTCAGAATTCCTGAGCCTCATGTTGTGTGTTTGTTGAATAACTCACAGCTATTTCTTTTGTTAAGTGTAAGGTGCCAATGTGCCCTTACTTGAAAAAATTCAACTAGACTACCATCCGTTGTATGAAGAACCACCTTTTATTTTGTTTTGTTGTTTAAACTTTGTTTTTTTAGCTTTGTTTCATAGTCCCTCATACTTATATTAGGAAAAAGTGAACTACTGATTCCTATCTGCTTTTTTTCATGCCACTCATGATGCTGTAACCTTATCATACTACCTTCTAAACACTCTGTCTTTCAGGCTGAAGAGTCCTAATGTAATCAGTCACTTTCTATATGGAAGGAACTATTTCTGATTCTAAAATACCTGTTTTGAGATTGGGAGCCAAACAGCACACTGTACTTGAGGAATAAGTAAATGAGTTTATATGGTGGAGTAATGATATTTTTAATGTGGTCACTTGTCTTTTCCTGCTAGTTCATATAACTGCAGAAAAACTTATGTTGGAAGGGACATCTGGAGTCATCCAGTCCAACCTCCTGCTCAAGGCTGGGCTGACTTCAAAGTTAGATCAGGTTGTTCAGGGCTTTACTCAGCTGAGTTGTGAAAATTTCCTAATTGAGATTCCACAGGCACTCTGGGTGCCTGTTCCAGTGCTTAACTGCAACCACTACTTATTTTTCCCCCCTCTTCATATCTAATATTAATTTCGATTATTGCAACTTGTAACTATTACATCTCATCCTTTTGCTCTGGGAAGAGTTTGATTCCATCTTCTCTATGAACTGTTTTTAGGTAATGGAAGACTGCAATTAGATCCCACCCTCGCCTTCTCTTCTGGCTAGGTGCTGTTCCTTCAGCCTCTTCTATATCATTTGCTCCAGCTCTTAACTGTATTAGGGCCCTTCTTCTGTACTCTCAGGAGTTTGTTCATCTCTTTCATACTGGGGTGCCAAAAACTGGACACAGTACTCCAGGTGTAGCCTCTCAAGTGCTGAGCGCCTTCCCTTGACCTGCTGGCTACATTCTTGCTAATGCAGACCAGTAGATTGACCTTCTTTGCCCCAGGAACTCATTTAAACTTGATCCCCAATTCACTTTCTGCAGAGTTGATTTCTAGTCAAATAGTTCACAGCCTGTATTTTTACATGGGGTATTCTTTCCAGAATTTGCATTGTCTTTCAATTCCATGAGGCTTATGTTGGCCATTCCTTGAGCTTTTTGAGGTGTCCCTGAATGGCAGCCCTGTCTTCCAGCATATCCACTGCTCCCCACAGTGTGGTGTTATATATGAAGCTGGTGCTCTGGTTTAGAGTTAGTTGCTGATGAAGATGCTGAACAATATTGAACATTCCTTGTAACCAGCTGCTATTAGTCTGTGAAGTGTTGACCACTACCCTTTCAGCTCCAACATTCCTAACCTTTCATTTCCTTTTTTAACTGCTGCTGGGCTAATGTTTATAGAACTCTATTCACTGTAAGTTCTCAGACTTCCAGTTGAGTACTTGTAGTCAGCTGCATATTACACTTGCCTACCAGTCTAACCTGGAATGCCTTTTTTTAATTTTTAACATTTTGGAACTTTGAAAACTTCTTATGTTCAGTTTGAGAAGTTAAAACTTTTTTCAATAGTTTGCAATATAAAACATTTTTAAGCAATTGAAAGGGAAAGCTGCTTCAACATGGGGATTGCTTTTGGGTTTCTGTGGTTAATGTGGTTAAAATGTTAGATTGGATCTGACATTGGATATATTTGTGAATGAATTCAAAAGTTTCCTTCCATCATGTTGGATCACCTAGTTGTTTTTATGTACTCCTGAAATTCTGCTGTTCTAAACAAGTATAGAACCAGCCTTGAATCCTTCTGGATTTTCTAGGGGGGCTGCTACTGAGCAATGTCCTCAGTATCACAGTGTGCAACATCGGCTATTTCTGGCTTCTAGTCAACTACCAGATGAGTAAGCTTTGAACTGAGGTGCAACTGAAAAACATTTCTAATTAGTTAACTGCCTGCCTATTTGCTTGGTTTTGTTGTTATTTTCTTTAAATTGTGTCGGGGAGATGCCAAAACATCTGTAAAGCTTTATTTTAAATTTAAAAGCTTTGTTACTCTGGTGTCAGGGACCACCTGTGCTCACTTTTCTCTAACACTCAAGCCACTGAGCACTGGTCATGTGAATCTTGATAGAAAGCAAATGTTAACTTTTCA
This sequence comes from Cariama cristata, assembly GCF_000690535.1. NCBI lineage: Eukaryota > Metazoa > Chordata > Aves > Cariamiformes > Cariamidae > Cariama > Cariama cristata. The sequence continues at coordinate 3,795 of NW_009610495.1, forward strand.
TGCTTGAGTACCTACTGACAGCTAATGTTAAACTTGTAAGCACATATATTTGCACTGGAAGTGCTATCTGCTGTATGAGAGGGAACACTGCTTAACATTGTAAGGTAATGTTCCTCAGATCTCCTTGCCAGAATATAAAAGTGGAGACTATTAAATAAGATCTGAAATATCGCTTCTTAGCCATGAGTACTCACAGAGTGTGATGACCATGATTATGACAGAAAATTATAGGCTAATACATGCAGTATTAGCGTGTATATATAACATATATATAACTCTGTGTGTATATGTAACATACATAAAATGTGAATGAAAGGAAAGAGACAGTTGCCCTGAAGCCTTTTGCCAGACTCCCAGCACAGAAGCCATTCACATAATCTGCCAACCAGAACAGCCTTTCCCCAGCCCGAGAACTGAGCCCTGTTATCCCTGTGTTCAAGCAGAGCCTATTCTGGTACTATGAATTAGACCAGATCTTATTTATTCTGCTCCAGTTCCTGGGAATCCAGTTCAGCACCCCCTGAAGTAGCAAAACCAGTATCTTCCCAGAAACTTTAGAGTTTTTGTCATGGTGGAACATTGTGATTCCTTTTCAATGGGACACCATCTCCCAGCAGAATATCCTGACTGCTTTAAAGTGTTGCAGCAAACTGTCAAAATATACACTCTGGTAAGATCTTTCTTTTTCCCTGTAACATAATTTTTATTTCTATTTTACTAGCAGGGCACTAGTTGCCATTACTGCCAAGCCGAATCCATTTCTCAGCAGTTTATTTACTGGATTTTTAGTTCTGCTTGGGGGTTACCGCAGAGATATATATATATGTTTATTTTTTTTTTTGACAAAATGCATTAAGTCTTGGCATTCAATCCTGTTCCCTGGGAAATCCTACAAGCCTCCTTAGACAGCTTGATGACATCACAGTCTCTTTCTGGTACGGTGTTTGCTCTTCTTTTTTCTTGTCCATACTCTGCCTTTCTGAAGAGCAAGATTTCCATCTTTAACTTCTGACTTGAAAGCTCAGTGATAAAAACTCACAGACTTAACAAATTCCTGCATGTTTCATTCTGCATATCCAGAGGCCAATGCCTAGATTTGCATCTAGTCAGCTGTCGTCTTAGTTGAGAACAGACTTCTTTATCAAGAAGATCCTCAAAATGGAGGAGGTGCATCTTTCCTTTTGTGAAAGGAGTTATGTTCTAGCTTTCATGGCTTTTTGCCATCAAGTATTTGTACTTTTTTGTAGTCAAAGTTACCAAACATATTAGTATAACCTGATATTTCTTTCTTTGATGCACTTTGTGGGATTTACTTATGAGATAAACTTTTGCACAGATGAGTCCTCTGAGGTTATCAGCTTTGTAATGAAATATAACACAGCTGATTCTACTAATCCTCTCTATTGAAACACAAAATAGTGTATAAAACCTTGTAAATGTGTCTTGGAAAAGTGTTGTGAAAGAGATTGTGGCTGACATTTCAAAATGTTTTGGGTTTTCAACACAGTTAAAGAACAGGTGATCTTTGGTAGTAGTATGATTTGGGAATGGCGTAAGATCCTATGTGCACCACAGAATTAACGTGCTGACTTCACATTAAGTATTTAACTGTATGAATATACTGTATTTTAACTAAGCTACCAACAATGAAGCTGTAACAGGATTCATCTCTGTATACAACTAAATCCTATACTGTCCTCAAGTAAAAAACCACACTCCTTTGCTGTATTCTAAGTAACTAAGAAAATGATGAATATATGTTGCCTAGAGTCTTCCAGAATGTACTGACTTGAGCAGAGTTATGTGATGAGATAGCTGTAGGCAGATTAAGATATCTGATAAATAGATGTACTTATGCAAAACATAACCAGAGAACTACTGTAATTATGACACGTTTGCTGGACAGTGTAGTTCCTTGTGGTATTGGCAGTCTAAGCTTCGCTTACCTGAATCACGGAGGAACTTGTTCTGTTGGCAGGTGACACTCAAGAAGACAAAGGTCATGTGGTGTTTTTCTCATTTGCAGCAAAGCTCTTCTATGTCTCTTCTGGTAGCTTACAAAATTCTTTTAGATAACACTTTGCAGAATGTAATTAATGGCTGCATAATTATCAAATTCCTACAATAATGCACTCTAATATCCTATCCTATTTAGGACACGATTTCAAGTTGGGAGTGATAACAATTAGAAAGAAGCTGTTTAATAAAGAGATAAAGGCAAAATGACAGTCCACACAGAAGCAGACCTAGACCTCTGCCTCCCAACATATTTAGCTGTTTATTTCTAGAGCCGTCTTTATTCTCAGTCCAGGTACATAGTGCATGGTATATCCTGATAAAATTAAGCTTCTTACTAGGCTACACGTTAGTAATTGTCTCTTTTTTGAATTGCTAACATGAAAAATATGGATAGTTTATTTCTGATTCTGGTTTATCAGCAGGTCATTTATCTTTATTACACAGTTAGCTGTTGCGCTGGGTAAGGGTACCTTGATAGTCTCTTTAGACCGCCAGAACAGTGTAAAGGATAGTAATGTGAGCCCATGTCTTCCTTTCTTTTTTACTCTTTTTCTTTTCTTCCCCTGCCTGGTGCTGCAATGCCATTTTGCATATGTTTTGCTCTTGAGATAGGTTTTGCAGTTAATTGCGTAGAACTTGCTCTGGTGTCTCTAAAAGCTTGGTGGTGAAAGGCTTTTCCACCTGTCACTCAGCTGGCACTGGGACCATGTGTCAATGGCTTCATAAATGCAACTGTTCTGAACACAGCTGCCCTCATTGTATCTGTTGAGTCACAGCATTATTACCTGGCCATTTTCTGAATACTGCCAAATTTCATTTGGTACATAGTGGCATTAAGTTTGCTGTTGTCATTTCTTGATAGAGTACAGCCTTGTCTTTGGATTTAAAGCTGAAAAAGAAAAATCTAGTGCTGCATGTGAAATATTGCTTCCTAAATCCAAGTGTAGCCAAGTGCACTGTTAAGATACTTAGATGGTTCTGAAATTATTTCCACTTTAAAAATACTTTTATGTATTCTATTTGTTAACTTCATAAGTTAATACAAAATTGCTTTCCTGCCTTGACATTGACATAAACATTCTCTTTTTCCCCCCACTCTTTACAGAGGACAGTTAATTTTGTTGCTTGATAATTAGAACAGATACTAACTTTGAATAGGACATTGTTTCCCAGCCAGATCAGTAGCTATCTCATGGAGTTTTTTCAGTATTAGTTCAGGACTGGCAACAACACAGCAGTAAAAGAACTAAAAGTTTGAGTGTGCTCAGAGATTGTTGAGGTTTTATCCAACAGCAAGCATTGTTAATTTTTTCTTTGTAAGATTCCCCTTCCTATCCTATAACCATTTGTAGCTGTCAGCCTCTAACCTTATTTTATTAAGAATGGCAACTCTAAATCTCTTCTGATTGCTTTTATTTCCTACTGGTTCTAGATAAGGATATTCCCAGTATGTCTTAATCTCACTTGGAGATGTTTAATCAACTGATCTCAAAAAGGCCGAGTCCTCTTGTGCTGCCTGCTATCACATTGGTGGGTCTGCATTGTTAGGGTCAACTGTGTTAGGATATCCACTGTTTGCAATAATTCAAACCAAGAAAACTTTACATTCAGGCTTTTCCCCACAAGACTGAGTTTCCTTCATTTTGTTTTGTTGAATGCTACCTAAGAGGGGAACAAAAGGAGCAAATATGTCATTTATATATTCATTTACTACAAATGAGACAAATAGCTTGATTTTGTTTTTTGTTCCCCTCCATTTCTCAAAATGTTTTGCCATTTTCCTCTCTCCTCCTCCTCTCCCCTCTCCTCCTCCTCTTCCTCTCCCTTCCCCTCCCCTCTCCTCCTCTCCCTTCCCCTCCCCTCTCCTCCTCCTCCTCTTGTTTAAGCTGCCAGGCCAAATGAGGAAACAATTACAGGAAGTTGGCTTTAAAAGTGTCTGGCTTTGCCAGATAAGTTTATCTTTTTTTTTTTTTTCATTGTGGCTTAAAACATGCTAAACTCAAAGCCAAGTTACTAACCTAAAACTCATGGTAACTTCAATTTTTTTGCATTAGGCTTACAATAAACTTGGATAGTTTTTCCACAGTCCCTTTGCCAGTGATTAGTTTGGAAGATAGTATGTTTTGAATTTTCTGAGAGATCTACTGCTCTTAGCTTAGTTTTAGTACTTTTAAAAAGCAATCAATAATGCCTGTTTTGTAATAAGCAAAATTTATGAACTGACAAGCAAAATGTAATTATAGTGGGTATTCCATACAAGAAAAAAGAGGTGATCTTAAAGCCATCTCAGCATTCTGTTTGCACTCATTTTCATTCATATAAATGATTAAGTGGTTCTGTGCTGAAATGTTTCTCTCTCAAGGCTTAACATGAGTCTGGAAAAGTTGCCAGAGCGTTCTATAATGAAGTCAATGACTATTTGTATTAACTTTTCATTGTTACCTACAGACTAAATGTTTCGCAGTATTATTTTTATGGCTAAGACCCTAACTCAGCAGCGACTTTGACACCTTTTATTTTTGTTCTCTGGGGACTGTACTCTATAAATGTGTAAATTCTTGACAAAAGTGAAGGCTGCATCAAAGAATTAAGTTGATTTTTGCAGTTAATGAAACTGTTTCCCTTGTCCTTTCCTCTGCTGAAAAATGACTCCTTCCTGAATGCACCACCAAAAGATCATTCAAAAGATATGATACAGTGAAGAAGAAAAAGAAGAAAATTTCATCTTATAGGGCTTGATCCCAAACTGTGCTTTGTCTATGCTGTTTAGCAATAAGTGTTGAAATAATATGAAGTTAAATAAACATTCTGTCTTCTAATAATCAGAAATTGCCGGGGCTTTTAGTACAACCTGAGCAGTTCAGGCAGTTTAGGTAAAGCCTACCTAGCTTTGAAATGAACACGATTTGACACACCTTAGCTGCTCCTGGAAATCAGCTCATGAGTCAACCTTCCTACTTTGCTTTCTGATCATATATATGTCTTTCTGCATCACCAGTTTCGGCTGCACAAACTCTTGCCAAAGGATCCTCTACACTAGGTATTAAAAGGGAACAAACCAAAAAGCCTTCAAGTTTTTGAGTCTTAATGTCTTCATGTATTTAGAGAAATACACATCTAACCACAGTAGATCAGATCATCAGATGGAGCCTCCAGCTGTGCCCAATATGCAGTGTTGCTGGTTAAACTTGTATGGACTATTGCTACAGCAGCAGCAATTCCATAACGCATCCTGCCAACACTGCAACAACAGACATAGACAGCATTTCTTGTGATGCTGATCATTTTATACCTGACATTTAAGAATAAATTAATTTCTGTCAAGCCTGAAGTTGTAGTAAGTGAAAACCTGCAAGTCTGACTGCTAAACTTACTGGAAAACATGGACCAACTCTGGTAGAGGAGAAAACCCCTCACTATGGTCTTCTTCAGTAATAAACTCAAACTGGGAGATATGTGCACATAAAACTTTATGGACCTCTGTGGGACTTTATATGAGGGTGAAAAGATCAGTCAGCACAAGTCTTTCCTCAGGATTGGGGCCTAAGACTTACAGTTGGAGAGGAGAACTCTAAGCCTCCTTCAGATATACTTCTTAGTGCAGCAGAGCAGCACAATGATAGGCATTGTTGTGCTAGATGCAAATTCCAGCTACAAACATTACATTGGTTTTCTTACAGATTAAAAAAAGAAACCTTCCAGATACCCGTATTTCATTTGTGGGAAGTAAAATAATGATGCTGTCAGCTACTGGGCAGAAGATAATTTATGTGCTGTGTGTGAAACTTACTTTTTATTAACTCAGGCCTAGAGATGTTTATGTGGATTTAACTTGTGAGATTAACAAATACCATATATTGTATAGGCTTGTATCAGAGAACAATATAAATGTTTTAATGACTACTTTGCAGCCAAGTAGATTATCTGAAATTGGTACTAGTCACCAGGTCTCATGTTAAGTTTATTTAGCCTTTTTGTGAAGGGGGGAAAAGACCAGAACCAAACCCTGACTTTAATCACGGTTCAACAGGCTTATCTTGAGTTTCTTGAAACATTACGTCAAGCTGACCCAATCTCAGTTCAGTAAAAATACTTGCTCATTTAAGCCTTGTCTTTGTATGAGAATGTGGCTGTTGAGTTCCATTATCCATAGATCTGTGTATTAGCATGGACTGCAAATCTAATTACCTGAGCCTGGGAAGATGGTCTAGATATTGGAGCCTTGCTCTCTTTATGGTACCACTAACAAGAGAGGCTCAAGAGAGTCTTCAAAACAGAGTGATTGGCAACTTTGCAGACCTTATTTTCTTGTCTCAGAAATTACTGGTATTTGGAATCCTGCCTATTTAAAAGCACTGGGAATAATCCATGTGCTTATTAGCTTCTTTCAATCTGTAGGTTCTCACAGGAATATGAACCAACCCAGGCACATACATCCTACCGTGAAGCTCTGAGGTTTTTGAAGGCGTCACTGTCTTCCCTGCTGGCATTGGCCTGTGTTAGTACGAAGTTAATGCAGAAAGACTTTAACTCATGAGATTTATCCTGAGGTACTCCTGCAACTTCAGCCTCTTTTCAGGCAATGTAGTCTGTATCAGTGCCAGAGGAGTGATAGTAATAATAGTAATGGGCACTTTAGAAATGCAAGGTAGACCCACAAATAAGCATTCATGCTCGAAAGTGTTTTGTCTGGTGGAAAGGGGAGGGTAATCAGTGTTTCCAATGAGCCCAACTTCTACTCTGGAAATCTGAATTTCACCTTTTGTGTCTTGCAGCCCATATTTGCTCAGTTAGAGACCTCTGTTTGGTTCTGTGTTACTGAACTTTGTGACATGACAGCAATTAGAAGACACTTAACTGAGATAGAGGAAACAGTATACTATCAAAACCTTTTCTTTAAGAGAAAAAAACCCCAAGGAAATAAAAAGGATAATTTTCAATATTTAAGTGATTAGAACCTGTCATTTCATGTTGTTGTTTGCAAGCTGACACAAATGACAGGACAAAGGAGCATACATAGAAATAAGATGAAAATTCAGAACAGATGTCAGGAAGCATTTTTCATGCTGAATGTGCACAGTGGCCAACCAGGTAAGGCAAAAGCATTTTCCCATTTAGGAAATAATTAGATGGCCCGTCATGGACAAAATGACTTTCCTAATTTCCTTTTTCTCTAATTTTCTTACATTCTTATCATACTCCAGCTGCTATTCACTTTTCTCTGACTGGAAGCTTCATCATCATCTGGACATGAACCTAGTTCTTATAATACTTCATTCATTTCTATAACTGCTAAGTGAAACAGCTACTTAGCTAGATGTTATCCTGTCGAGCTTATATCATGCTGTTGTGTTGAAGGTCTAGCAAGTCATACATTTTGAAGTTCAGAGTTTCTGAAAGTTTTTTATCACAGTTACAAAATTGAGTCTAGGAGAAAATCAGAGTGACAGAAAACATGCTGGTTTTATTATCTTCAAGAGTGATTATTTTAAGTGATAAAAATGTTACACAAAAATGAACCTAGGAGATGACTTGGGGAAAGAAAAAAAAAAAACCAAATTAATTAAGTGGACAAATCAACCCCCTCTGCACACATACCCCACCCTCTGTGGATGACTGATTCTGGAATCTTCAGTTGAGGCTTTGCTCCCAAATCTGATACAGACTTTTTGTGTAGTCTTGCTGCCAGTTTTTTTATAACCTCATGCCTTATCTTTTGTGTTCATAGAATAGAATAATTTTATTTTCTCAGGTGAATATGAGTGTGAAACTGTAATTATTTGGGGCACTTACATTTGACCTCTCCAAGTATCAGTCAGCACTAAGTTAATTTATTATTCTTGTGGTCTTCATTTTAGTAAAGTGTTGGCCCATTACAACTTCATATGTTAAAGCTATTTGAGAGTGATAGATAATGCCCACTGAGGACAATATTAAGACTCAGACATAGAAACTGAAAGCCTTTTGTTTCTAATAAATTTTTCCAGGAACTGTTAAGTGAGACCTTTAAAAGACTTGCTGAACAAATCACTACAACAGCAGGCCATGTTTCCAAGCTAATGATCTCCACCATGTAAAAATTAGAGCTGTCTGCCCCACCCTCCCACCCTAAGCTCCCATGGTTTTAGTGCTAAATGGTGTCACCAATATCTCAATTTAAAGCCATTTATGTGATAAATAAAAGAATTTGAGTTTCATATTTGTGGAAATTGCTCAGTGAGATTGCTTCTGGCTTGCTCCTTAAATACGGATTCCAGCATTAGTAATAAAAATTAAAAATGTCTTAATTAACAATGACCAATTTAAACATATAATTATGGATATTTAAAAAAACCAATGGTGCTAAAAGATAGTAGCTCTGAAAAGCATTGTTCACTGAAGATGTACTGAAGAGAATGATCATTTCCATTTTTCAAGGAATTCAGCCTTCAGACATAAAACTGATTTTTAATGACATATGGAGGCAGTGTCAGTCACATCACAGAGCAAGTGCAATACTGTTGACTTTAGAATTGGTGCAGGACTTGCTTAGGTTAAAGGTAGCTAGGGAGCTAAAATATAAGGATGATACTCTGTCCTCATTTCTGGCTTTTTTCTGACTGCAGTCCCCTCAATACCACTTCACAGTGTACACAGTGATGTTAATTAACACTCGAACATCAGTCTTGAATAGGAATTTTGTGACTTTCTGCTGATGTATGTGACTGCCATACTCTGTTTTCCAGGATTAATTCTTTGGGGTGGTAAGTGAATAAAAGAGGTCCAGTGACTCAAAAATCGGTGTATGCTGGTGTCAACAAACCTTTCCACCTCTAAATATTCAGTCACTTCTTTTTATATGGATGGGGAAATATTGACTTAAGTTTTTCTGAAGTAAAAGAATCTTTTTGTGTGGGAATTTTCAGGAATTCAAAAGGGGGGGGGGGGTGTATGTAAAAATAAAAATACAGTCTATAATATATGTGGTGTATGTATATATATATATTTGTATGTAAAAACTATGTTTGATCTAAGTAATTGTAAGTGAGCCCTTCTTCTGGACATTAGCTTTTTCATTATGCCTTTTCTATTGGTAGAAGATTTGTGCTTGAGGTCATTAACCACATTGACCACCACAGTCTGACCGTAGAAGGAAAAGGCTACGGTTTTATTCTTACATGCTAAATGTCTAGTATTAAATGTGAAGGAATATGAAGAAATTTGTGCAAATATAATAACTGAGTCCCAATGTCCTTTCACATCAAATTTACATGGAAGCCATCACAGTTCTGCCTAACATGTTTTGGATAAGTACAAATTCTGTATGCTGCATTGTTATGTAGCAGAAGAAATTCTTCATTGCAGAGTGGTTGTTCCACCAACAGTCTAACTGGGCTCTGCAGCTAGTTTTGTGGGGGAAAGAACATTGGTTCATAGGAATAGGGTTTTTATTCCATTTTTCTTCCCTTCCTGCAAGTCTAACAGGGAAAAGAAGGACCAGAAGGAAGTCTTTGCACCACATGCATCCATACTGATTTTGAAATTACTTTGCACTATCTTGAAGTTTTTAGAGAATCTCACACTGTTGTAGGGAGAGAAAACCTTTTAGTTTTCACCTATGCACTACTGAAAATGTCCATTCCTTGCTGTCCTGCTCAACACTTTTTTAACCTGTGCTGTCGTACTCAAGGCTATTCTTCATCTGCCTTGCACAGTTTTGACGTTATTAGCAGTTACAGATTTGAAGTAAGATTTAGTATTCCACGTATTTGGATTTGAATGCTAGAAGTCATAGCATGAGTTTAGAATTATGCATTTTTATTTAAAGTATTTATTTGCATTCCTTTCTATATGCTTTCTTCATTCTGTACTGGTTAGTTGACTTTTGGTCATGTTTTCAAGGCTTTTTTCATAACCATGAGGCTATGAACTCTATGTTCTAAAAAAAAACCAAACACCAAACTAAAAAACCAAAACCAACAAAATCCCACAGAAAAAAGGATTCTTGTGAAATGATGTGATCAAGAAACTACATTTTTAAAGGAAAATATTAGTAGACTTCATCTTACTTGATATGACTTATGTTAAATAACTAGTCTAATTGAACTCTACAGTTGATGGAGGCAGAAACATCACCAGTGTCTGCTATATTCCATAGCAATATGGGCTGAATGGACCATTAGCAAGATCTAAGCAGTTTTGTTTTGAACGTCTGCAGCTAGGCCAAAGTATCTCTCTTCAGAAGCAGTGAAGATCTACTTAAAATTGAGATTTGGCAGTGGTGTTTACTGAAATGAATTGAAAGCTGTATTTGCATGTGTTGTTTTCAATTTACAGCTTATACTTTCTGGGTTAGAAATTCTTAACGTTTTAACTTCTCTGATTCAGTTTGGGTGGAGGCCTTATTCTTAAACTAAAATAATATGTCCAAATCTTCCCTGTTGTCCTTACTGTGAATTCATGGTGCTACAGTACAATGCAAAAAGGTTCTGTTTAGTGGTCATTTTGGCATGCGTTTTTCTCAATGTCTCAATCTGACAAGAGTCTGTAAATGTCATGGAATAACTCTACAATCAAACCATATTAGTATTATAGTTAATGCAATATATCATATGAGATATTCCACGAGTGCCAAGAACCTGTAAAATTAAAGAACAAAAAGAAAAACCTTATCAAAGTACCAAAAATATGGCTTAGTACTATAATTTAATTTGCAGTCAGTAAGCAAGCAAGCAATTTCAGAACAATTTTTCTGTAATATTAGGGAAGGAAAAAATATCCCCTTAACATGCCTGTGTTTACCTTTAAGATACAAAGAATGTGGACTTACTCATATAGTTGAGGTTAACCTTCTGGATATCTGTTTGTAGGAACAGGGTTATTAATTTGGTAATAATATGTATTGCAGAAGAAAACCCATTGTGGGGAAGAAGGGGCTTGGTGAGGGATAAAATGCATTGTATGATGCAGGCAGTTACAAGACCAATTGTAGACTCTTTAAGACCTTTCTTAGAAGAGGTCTTTGACTAGCTAGAAGATGAGCTGCATGAAAATCCCCATTCTGTCACAGATATTTTCTTGGTATCACAGGGAATTTAGCATTTCTGTACCTTGCTTTTTTTGCCTCCAAGATTAAATTTGTAAATGTATTTTCAAATTCTGAAAGGAAACGTGCTACGTGTGTGTAAAGTATTATTAATAATAAGATCACTATATTGTGTCAATTGGCATAGTTGTGTCCTGGAAAATAGTTCTCATATCATTATTAGCTATGACTATTCCAAAAGGAAATGTTAAGTACAATACTACAAAATGGAGCTCTTTTGAGCATATTTTCTTTATGTTTATGCACCATTGAAAGTAATAACTGACCCTCTTAAAATATAAGACACTACTTCCTTTTCAGTTTCCAGTGCTGAAAACACTGAATAAAAAAAAAGTAGTGTGGATCATTCCTCTTTTCTTCCACATAATTTGTTAATATATACAGCAATGAAGAACTTTAAGAGATTCTTTTGATGTGATGTAAGAACAAATTATCTTAACTCCATCCGATTTATACATGAGAATAACTGACTCAAAACAGTCCTGTGATCAATGTGGCTATGACTACCTTAAATACATTTGCTGAATATTATCTCTACAGAAAATAGCCTTGTAGGATTGTTACACAAGTGTGTGGTTTTGTTTTGTTTTTTTTTTAAATTGATTTTAAAAGGTCAAAATTTTAAAATGATACTGTTATTTAAATGTAGTGTGAAGGTTTAAGTGCAAATCACTCTAAGGTAACTTTTTTAAGAGCGGACTAATGCAGTATTATGTTTTATAGTGCAATAAAATTATGTGCTAAAATTATGCTCATAAATGCAGGGAAATGTAAACCGAGCTATTAGTTATGTTTTCTCAGATAAAAGTGATTAGCATAGCTATCAAACTCTTTTCCCATTTGAATAACAGAATTATGTCTGAAATCTAAGGCTTGTTTGCAAAAGCTGAGTCTTAAAAAGAAATGTAAATCCAGCTATCAATGTTGTATTTGAAAGCGAATGCAATGGTCTGCCCATCATTCTGCTAACAACTAAGAGCAGAGGAATATGACCCAAATTGCAGCAAAACACATCAATATGAAATGTGCCTCAAATACTATATTAGAAGTCATTCTTAGCACTTTATCATAATCTCCTTACTGCTGATCAGACTTATTTAAAAACTATTGTAGTTTGTTTAAACATAAGAGTGATGAAAGAGTCTTTTAGCAACAGTCACCGTGAGACAAAGTTTCATGTATAATTCATGAAGTATGTGGTCATCTACTAGCAAATTAATTTCCATCTGACAGCTATACTTCTGTTAGTGTCCTCTCAGGAAAGCACATGGTATATAATTAAAATCTGAACAGAACAAATTAAATGCTGATTACTTCATAAACAATTTCAAAGCTTGAATATTGTTACTGTCTTTATAGGATCAAACCAAGATATTTTGACAATGTATAGATGAATGGATGTATTTTCTCAGCCCTGTATCCAATTGTTTTCTAACGCCTAAGGGTTCTGGTTAAAATTGCTACTGGAAAATCCAACTGTGAAAAAAACAATTAAAAAGCCAACCCCCACTTCAGACCTGCAAGGAGCAAATAAAAACTGTCTCTACTTGTAGGTGGCTTTCCTGTAATGCTAATGTTGATTGGTCATAGGCAACATTTAATATTTTAGATGCAAACCACTGCTCAGACAGTTGCAGTGTTTCCTTTGCATCCTCCTTGCCTCCCTCCTTTATCCCCTTAAATTTGGTTAATCAGTGTCATTTGAAGCACTTAATGGGTGTTTGCCACAATGATGAGAGGAAAAACTATAGATGACCAAGTCTGGTGATCATAAAGGATTTCTTCTTATTGTTTGCAATAAAAACTATTACAATGAAAGGTAAACTATTAGATAAAATACTACAAATCTTTTCAAGCAGTCATGGAATGAAGAACACTGCAGGGAAGGTTCACATTTGGTCTTACTGAACAGGAATCTTTTTAAAGTTTCTACGATGTTTTGTGCTTGCATGCAAGGTTTAGCTTGTGCTGGCAACTGCAGTGCAAAGTCTTAAGGACATGTTCGCCTATGTGGGAGTCTGTCACTGCCTTCGTTCTCCTTTGCCTATGCTACTTAGATTAAGTTAGCAGAGTGCACTACCATGTCCTGAAATTTATCTTTCTAGGCACTTTTTTTTGCCTGTTGTTGCAATACTGGATGGACAACTAGACTTCTGTTTTTGATACAAGGACATTTTCTGTATGTTGGCACAACATCATTTCTCAGTCAGATGTATTTCAATTTATACCATCCTTCCATGATCTTTTTTTGGAGAAACTGAAGGTGCAACATATACAAAATATGCAGTAACAGATTCCTGTACAGCATAATGATAGCAATAGCATTTCAGCAATGCAGGCCATGACAGTTTATTGAGAAAGAAAATTAATTTAGAGAGAATTAAAAAAGATGACAAGAGTAAACCTAAAAGAATTCAGACGATAAATGTGTCCATAGACATGGGTGAAGTATACAGTGTTATACTATTGATGCATATGAGCATTTCATAAAGATAAGAGTAGTAAGTCAAACAGGGACTTAGAAACATTGAGCCTCAGGTAATGTGATGGAAGATTTGTCTACTGCACTGGCATTTATTAGTAGGTAAAGCAGTTGGTACTAACTATTCACAGTCTCTGTGGTTCTCAGTAGTGAATGAACAGCTCTTCTACACTCCCTACTGCCACTTTTTAAAAAAGGTTTCCATGTCAAAAGATTGTACGTAGAAAAGTACCAGTAGCACGATCACTTTATCCTCTTCCCCTTGCTTCCCTGAGAAGCTCTACAGGGTAATGTTTGGCTTTTCATATAACCTCAGCAATAAGTGTTCTGGCTCATGCATCTGTTCTTATGTCAGGCTCTTCTTGCCTAACTTCACTAAATAAATGAGAACTTACTATGCCTATAATCACAAATTCATGATTAGAGATACAGTTTAGAGTATCAGGCAGGTTATAGTTAATCAACAGAATCATAAAATTTCAGTGGAAGGGACCTCATGAGGTCAGCTAGTCTGCACCCCCTTTCCCTTTCCACTCAAAGCAGGGCTGACTGAAGTTGGATCATGGTGATGCAGGTCACACTCAGTCAAGTTTTGAAGGAAGAGTTACGAGGAAACTGTTAGTAGAAATTGCCTGCCATTGAATTTGTTTGTTTTTATGCCAACAACAAAAGTGTCTAAAATTAGCAGATGGCAGAATACTGGATTAAATAGCTCAAACAATTCCTCCAGCTTGAAAGCTGTGAAGAGGAAAATGATTTTGTAGTATCAGTGCTGGGATGTATTGAACACTGTTTTTTTATGACATTCTTTCCTTTTTGCAGTTATATTGATGAGAAGTTGTTTTCTGATCTCAAAGGACAGGCTGGTGATGGGACAGGGAAGAAGAACCAAGTTCTGAAAATACAGGGAAAGGTACAAAACCAGTAATCGGAGCTGGCCAGAAATGACATAAACTAAGCTGTAAGCTAAAACAATAGGGAGTCTACAAATACAGGGCAAATATCCAGGTTTAACGAGTAAAAAATGAATGAAGACTGCTGGAGGGTGAGAACATCAGCACTGAGATTAATGGTGAGCAGTGGCAACAGCTGCCATATCAGTACCATATTAAGTTTGGAAATGTTTTAAGCATAAAAATTCTATAAAGGAATACATTCCATGTGGTACTTGAGTTCATGCCATCTTCAGTTTTGTAAGACTGACTGGACAACAATTATACCTAGTAAATATTATCAGATGGCCCAAATGCGAGACGTGATGTTACATGTGCTGAAAAATCTGTCATGCTGCAATGTCTGTTAAACACAAGCTGAAAGAACAGTGCAAACTGCCAGTAAATATAAAATGAAATGAAAACAAACACTGCAGTGCATGACTTCCTGTGGGATTTGATATTAATCCCCACTTATGAGGAGTAGTCTGTACAACATATTTTCCCTAGGGGACTTGTGAGTTATCCAGCTAATCCTTATTCAAGACATATGATTTGTATCCAGCAAGAAATTACACAAAATTTTTTCAATCAACTCCAAATATACAGTATTGATAATAAAGTCTGTGCGATTGGATTTAAAAAAAATAAAATCATTGGAAAACAAACTTAATGGGCACAAGAGGGCATAGTCTGAAATGTCACCAGGGGAAGTTCAGGCTAGAAATGAGGAGGCATTTCTTCACAGAAGGGGTTATTAGGCATTGGAATGGGCTGCCCAGGGAGGTGGTGGAGTCCCCATCCCTGGAGGTGTTCAAGAAAAGACTGGAGGTGGCACTTAGTGCTGTGGTCTAGTTGACATGGTGGTTAGGGCTAAGGTTGGACTCGATGGTCCCAGAGGTCTCTTCCCACCAAATCGATTCTGTGATTCTGTTATGCAGTGGTCAACGCTATAACTTTTAGACAAAGGTGCAATTTTAAACATCTGATTATCTTCTTTTTAAGGTCTGTTTGCATTCATTTAGTCGTCTTTATGCTTTCAATAATTTCTTATTCTGTTATTGCCTATGTTTTTATTGGATACAAATCACAGATTAATTGTCCTCATCCTAGTGATGGATGCACTGTCTGTGCTGGTTTTGAAGTCTCTTGTGTTTACCATCTGAACACAGCTTTTCTACATTCATTCTACATTCATTTTCTACATTGTCTTCTGACCAATGTGTTCTTACTTCACTCCCTGGTGACAGCATCTGTACCTTCCTCATCCAATGGAAGAGAAAAATAAAAAGCTTAAAAGAGGGTAGTTTGCAGGATGTCATATTAAAGACACTGGCATGGCACCTTCATCATCTTTTTCAAGTCCAGACACTGTTAGGTCAAGACTACATACTTTAAAATGTGTTTGTTCCTTTCCTCTTTGAATAGAATGATATTTAATGGCAGCTAAAACTAACTTAATTCTGTTAGTATGAATACTGGAACTGTTGGATGGACCTTTAAGAGGAGAAACAATTTTTCTGTCCCCTGTGAGTAGAAAGAAGTGAAGTCCACTGTTCTAATGGCTTGCTGCCACAAAGTAAATCAGACAGGCTTGGCTGAAATACTAGCTGGGGTTCAGTGCTTTCGAAAAAGTCCTATGTTCGCAAGATAGGAGAATGGCCTGTGTTAGCAATTAGATCATTTCCTAAGGTAAGCCTGGATGTGCTACTATTAGGCACTGTACATTTTTAGTTTGTGCAAAAATACCTCATTTACTTTTCATGTTTCAAGACTGAAACACAAAAATGCCAGATGTTACTTATTTCTTACTTCTTGTAGTAACATGTATGTGGTACGTATTCAGCAAATATTCCAAAGACTAAATCTTGGCATGAGACTACTAGTATGCTAAATATAGAGATTACATTGTTCAGATTTTTATTTTAAGAGTTCAATTTTGGTATGTTGCTGCTCATTTAAATACACATGAAGAGGTGGAAAGGATATAGGCATATTTTAGGTTTTCCCAAAATTATGTTTCTTTAAGCAAGGTTTTCTATGCAGCTCGCAGCTCTTTAGTTCCAGTGAGATGAGAACACTTGCCAGAAAGTCTTGCTAATGAAACATAGACTGAGTTTGTCCATTTACTTGAAATAAACAGATCACCAATTTACCTCTTTTTACTGAAGTTCTGACACAGTAAGCACAGATAAGTGCTGAATGACTTCAGAAAGGATAAACACCTTTGCCTTCTTGTGAACACAGAGGTACTCAGGACCTTTCATGAATCTCTTGCGACTGTAGAGAATTTAGCAGTGTATTGACTCGTTAGGTGCTTAGAGTTACAACTTGAGCTCTGAGAACAACTTACTGTGTGTTTAAGTGACTTGATTCATGTAACTGTTAGTTTCTACATATATATGAAGAGTAATAGTGGGTTTCTGTCTTTGATTTATTGGGTAGAAGCGTAGTTTCTTCTATATGGGTTTCTACAGTGCTGGAAAGAGAATATTTTGACTTTGTAGTCTATCATTTTCTCATATTTGTTTAAGATGTGGGTTTGTGTTCTGTTCTTTATGTATCTCCTACAAGTGGCAGAATTTCAGATCCTGAAACCAGTGATTTCCCCAGTTAATTTTGGGAAGATACCGCAGAAGCTATAGAGTCCATAAACTTTTCTTTCTAACTGTTCACAAGACTGAACTACTATAATAGCTCTGTCTGTTAGCACTGTGTTTGAACTTGAGCTCACTATTTGCTGAGTCAGAAGGAGACCTACTATCTGCTTGGTCCTTTCTGCTGCTGCATAGAACAGTCAATTCTTAGTGATCTCAGTTACTTATTGTCCATGTCTTCCAAAAGAAACCTGCGAAGACATCGAGGTGATCCTGGTTTCCTATTGTTAAGTAGGTCAAGTTGTTACTGGGCAGTAAAATCCACTTACGCTATGCGTCAGACTTATTAACTTGGGTCGAGCATCAATTCAGTGTTAGGTCTGTAAAAATGTTCCAAGCCTTTAGCAATTCTGTAAACATAAAATTAGTAGTTGGCACAGGAAGCCCATAAATTTAGTAAAAATTGGGAAAGTATGTGTGCGACTACCAGTTGGGTTACTATTAGTTGATGGATTTGTTCCCTGCCTGCTGGAAACAGTGTGTCATGAAATGATCTTTGTCTCTGTCCAGGTATTCAACTTGTATATTACACTTTGTTGTAGAAACATCTCATTTTCTATAAGTCATCTTTACATGTTTGGTGAAGGTAGACGGAGAAGGTGAGGAAGTAAAGGGAAAGACATTTGTTGTCAATCCTGAGTAATAAACTGCTACTTGAGGTCTCCTTCCAAAACTGGGAATTTTGTTGCAGGTAATGAGTTAATTGGTAGCATCAACATTGTTGTTTGCTTTTCCAAGTACATCCAGTACTTAGCTAAGAAACTTTTCTTATGTTATGCACCACAGTCTTAGTCCCAAATACTTTTAAAACACTTAATTCCTCTGATGATTTAACAACCTATACAACAGTCTGAATGTCTAGAAAGAGAACCCATTTGTTCTCCACACACCATCTCTCTAATGAAATAGAAACTAGTAGATGGAAATTCTGAGAACATGAGATTCTTGCCAGTATGAGGTTGGACTCATGCTGATGGTTAACTTGCTGAACACCAGGAACCTAAGAAGTGCCAAGACTATTTCCTCTCTTTTACTGCATAGTAAAACTCCATCAGAAAATTCAAGGAGCACCTTTTGAATACTTAAACTTTTTTGTGATCAGCAGATAATCTTATATGATCCAAAGGACTTTTCATCCTTAGGCAGGATTGCCAAACAAGTTGAAAAAGAGAATAACCTCTGTGGTGTTGCTGTCCTACATATGAAGTTTAAGTTACTTAAAAACAAACATAAAAATTGCAGTGTCAATTTTTTCTGGCACTTGCTGATTTGACTACTAATGGGCAAGTTCAGTCTAATGTCTTACTGTAAGTTTCAGGAACCTGAACTGTACTTAAAAATGAGCTCCATGTATGGTTCCCTGAGGTATGGCTATTGTCATAATCTCTTCTTAATCCATCAGTAGAAACTTGAGCTTAGTAAAGTGTTTATTGTGTGTAAGCCACATAATAACACTTGTATATATGGGAGCTTCCTAATGGACCCAAATTTAAGAAGCCATATGGGTCATGGATTGTAAAGCAGACAGCTCTCTACCTCTGCCTGGTCCCAATGTGTACTGAAATTCTTAAGGCTGCAGAAAGAGTTGTCTGTTGGCACAGCTTTGTCAAAGTAATGCTGACCACTGTAGTGGAATCCTAACAAATTGAAATCATCTGGATGCACTGGCAGAAGCCAAAAAACTGACTTTATACTGCTTTTTCCAACAGAGCAACCAGACCACAACACTGGACCATGTGGGTGGCCTCACCCACTTACACATATGACACTTCTGGAAGTGAAAATGCTATGAAATCACTAACTGATTTACCCTATGTATAAAACAGCTAGTTTGTCGTGGTGACTTAACAGGCTACGATGAGCCATCTTTCTGGCTAAGGTTCTCAAATTCAAGACAAGGAAAATTTGACAACTCCACAATTACTTTTCTTCATGTGGAGAGCTAAGTATTAGAGGACTTCACTTACAAAGCACTTGGATACAGGCTGTGTATAGAGATGTTGATGTGTACACTTCTTAATGACTAACTACCGTACTTGAACTGTGTTTTCCAGAAAAGCTATTTTTACTTGTGTTCTAGGTACAAGCTATTTGAAGAATTAGCGTAATGATTTAGATAAGCTAAGTAAATTTTGCTTTGCAGCTTTTCAAGCTGTGTAAATATCCCTGTCACAAAGAGAGGCATAAAGCCATATATCTTACTTTTCATTAGTGTAAATACAAGACCTTTAAATTTATGTTAAGATCAGTGGAAACAGAATTTGTCCCATTGTCCAAGTTTAATGCTTAAAATCTAAAGAAGAAATACTTTAAAGAATACCTGAGAGTTGAGTGAGCATGATTCTGTAGTTGACTGAGACGTACGCAAATTAGTCTCAGAATTCATTAGGGGGTTGACCTTGCCTGTTCCCTGAGCTCTGATGGTTTGGATAAAATGGAAACTAGATCTTGCCAAACAAAAGCCTGTGGTTTCTGAATACCTCTAATGAGAAAGAATGAAATCCTTCACTGAATTCAGTAACAAAACTCTCATCGACTTCAACAGGGAATTGAGGGGGATGAGCAGCGACAAGGTTTCACTAGGAGTATTTAGTATATGCTTTGAAGAATATATGATGAGTAAAGAGCATCAGTTCATACTGAATGCTTCTAAAGGGCAATTGTTCAAGCAGAAAAAAAAAGTTCTGTGGGTGTTAAAAGCAGTGGATAAAATTAAAAAGAAATACCTTCTTTTTAAGAAATTCTAACTAACTTTCTATTTATATTATAATAACATGGAATGACTCCAATGAGGTAAAGAAACCTGAAACCCACTGAGCATTCAGTAGTACATAATGAAATCCTGTTTCTTGTTCCTCAGCCCATCATAATATAAATTACCAAGTCTATGTGCTATCATTTCTGATCAAGTGTTCATCTGATGACCATGGATTTTACAGATGTTTGCATTAATGATTTGTTAGAGCTTCTTTCTGATTTTTTTTTGCATCATTTGGCCTTTAAGAACCCATGTTTTCATGCATTTGTCCTGCAGCTGCAACACTGTGCTTCTATCTATTGGTATTTGCGTGCAAAATGAGCAGCAAGAAATTGATGGATGCCACGTGTGCCCAATAATGGCAAAAAAAGAAGGGGAAAAAAGTAGGATAAAACAAACTTCTCCACCATAATAGGAGATTTAAATCATAACTGCCTCAGGAGAGAATTGTTTCCTCCTTCAGTAGCAGTCTAAACTCTTAATCATAGTGCAGCCAAGACATAGCCTCAGAAACACAGTTACTGAACGTTGAACAGTGCTACATCTCTTTTATGAAAAACATTCTCTGAAAAGCTTGCATAAACAAGAAGCACACATGTTCAACTATTTTTTGGCGCTCTCACAGTGTTTGTTGACTCATTTGGATTTTGGCATGTGCGTAACTCTTTAACTTCCATACTCCTTGCACTGTAGGCAGGTTTGGATTTTTCTTTCTCAATCATCTATGGTTCATGAATTTCCAGAATGAGCCTATAGAAAAGTTACTGTTTTGATGGTTGCTATTAAAATGTTAATGCATGATAGCCGTTCTTGCAATATTTTTATAACTTTGTTAAAAGCTAAATTTTAACAATGGTTACTCTATGTTAAGATATATGTTAAATCTTATTAGTATTAGCAATGATAAAAATATTTGTTATATTATCAGGACTGAGATTATGACTAGAGTTACCATTGCAGTCCTTCATACACTTAAAGCAGGAATTAAATTTCCTTGTTTTCTATTGAAAAAAAAATGGGCACAGTTGTGAATGTTTTGAGTGTTTTTAATGAAAACATCATTTCTATATATGGTCAAATTAAGTATCTCTCTTATTAACTATATGAGCTTTTTTTTTTAAAAGAACCCAAATACAGCCCCTCCCAAAACACCAGTGTCTGCCAGATGTCAACAACAGCAACCGACAAGGATTCAGGAAACCTAGAGTCTGTTCCCAGAAGTGCCAGTCATCTGATGTACAGCTTGGTCTAGGTCCTTCTCTCACTTCTGGTTTCCTTGTTATCTTTTGCTTTCTTTGCCTTGCCAGTGAAATTTCTTCAGAGTGGAGTTTCTTTCCATGATGTGTTCAGACAGTATATACTGCAGCTGGGTCCCAACCTTCATTTGCACCTCTAAGCTCTACTGCTTCAAGTCTTTGTTTCTCAAATGACTTTGTGCATGTATTTTCAGGAGGAGAAGAATAGTAAAAATGACACTGTTTCCCTTCCATCATTGCTGCTTTCGAAGTCCTTCTGTGAGCTGTTAGAAAAGCAGGCATAGACTGCATTTCAAGGAATTCCAAGTAAAGTGAGGAGAAGCTCAATAAAGCCTTCCAGGATTAGATATCTATTGAAAAAGCATTTGGTGGGGGTGAAGGTCTTCCAAATGCTGAAGTCTGTTTTTAAGTGCTAATTTGTTTTTTTAATTTCCCTATGACAAGTGGTTGACTGATTTCAAGGTGCTGCTGTGCTCACACAGGAGTAGCCCATCATTTTGGTTCTGATTTATAGTAAATGATCACTTTATTGTTTTTTTTCCACAGATCAACCAGTTTTAAATACTTGATGTCTAAGGTACATAGATACATCACATAGAACTTACTATGTATTTTAATATTTAGATTTCCTGCCTTATATTCCAAGTGTGGCAATTCAAGGTATTCAGTAGATTTAGAAGAGGAGTGCAAGGATAAAAGGATGTTTTCTTGGTTATGGTACAGGATTGTTGTCTTTTACCATAACGTTTTCATCAAATCTCAATCAAGCTATGCTTTTAAGGAGTCGTCATTTGTCTGTCTTCCTTTTTGGGGGTCTAACTTGAGACATAGTGCTTTCATCTGCTGAAGTATGCATAATTGCAAATGATTGAGTGATATATAGTGCTAAATACTCTAAATCAGGTACTTTGAACCTCATATTTAGAATTGAAGTAGGGTAGATACCTTTAATCTCTGTGCTATAGTTTTCCCATCTGTAAGAGCTGGTAATATTCCTTCAACTCATGGAGATATACTGTAATGATAAGTATCACCAAAAGTCCACATAGGAATTAATTTCCTTTCTTATTTCAAAACACAGCTTGGACAATACCCTATATAGTCAGAGGCAGTACATTGAACAATAAGGGAAAAAGAAAATTCTGCTGCAATAGTAATCCTTTATGTTCATTGATGTACGATGTTGTAGAAAATTGACAAATGAAGTTTTAAGTAAGGAGGCTGAATTAAGTTTATGCAGGCAACTTTCATTCTGTTATTTATAACTTTGAGATCTTGAATTTTCACCCACAGTGATACTCTTTTAATATAGTTACTTAGAATACAATACAC
The DNA here is from genome assembly GCF_000690535.1 of Cariama cristata. NCBI lineage: Eukaryota > Metazoa > Chordata > Aves > Cariamiformes > Cariamidae > Cariama > Cariama cristata. The sequence goes on from NW_009610495.1 coordinate 26,316, forward strand.
AGACAATATGGAATTCTCTACTTCTGATTATTATGTTCAGAAAGTAGTTAAATGTATGTGTTCCTGAAGAAAAAGACCAAGTATACTTGAGATAACAATCTTTAAAAACAAACAATCTAGATTATTTCTGTTGCTATTTATATGTTCAATTTACCGGGAGAATGCATATAAGTAGAAAAGAATGTCAAAGCCTGAAGTGGCAATTCCAAGTAACGATAGCTTTTTTTCAACTGTACTGTTGTTGATACATCTGCATGTCCAAATCTCTATGGATTCAGTGACGCCTTAGGCAATCTTATATCTCAAACGTGGCAATCTGCCACACATGCAGACAAAATGTGTACCTGCTCTAAATATCTCCTAGGTTGCAAGTTCATGATCCAGTGCCATACAGTGTTGTGAGACAGCATGTTGAGTGCAAGGACAGCTTAGAGCTAAACGTGCTGCACCTCATAGGCAGTAAATGCTACAGAAGGAGCAGCCTGACTGAGATGGCTGGGTAGAGATTAGTGTCCCAGTCTTGTGGCCCTACAGATGATGTGATGCACTTTCTATCTGCCCTCCCTGTTTCCAGGACAGACAGTGTTCCTAGATTCATTCCAGCAGTGACCAGGAGAGAAAAGTTCCATTCTGCTGACTTGTCAGTCCTAAATTTGTTCAAAGAGGATGTTTACTGGCATTAAGGTAAATCAGATGTTGAATATGAAAATACTGTACAAGATGAAATTAATATAAATTAGTTATGAATACATTTAGACAAAGTTCTGAAAGAGCTTTCAGCAAGGAGGAGGTGAAGCTGTTTTAAAATTAGGGAAGACATAAGATGGTTTAGATGTGGCGCTTAGAGACATGGTTTAGTGGGCATGGTGGTGTTGGGTAGAGGGTTGGACTTTGATGATCTTTGAAGTCTCTGCCAACCATAACGATTCTATGATTCTAAGAGATTTTGTGAGAGAGAGAAACTTTTCATCAAAAGTATTTTGCTCTCTTTTTGCATTTAAAAAACATAATTTATAGTCCTTCTTGTTTTGCATTGTTTTATGTAAGTAGCTCGTTGATATTCTTTTTTGTATATAAATGTCTGTGTGGGAAATACGAAGAATGTCAATCATGTAATGGCTGTCACTGTAGACCAGGGAGACTAGTCATTTGTGTACATGTACATTTTGACATCCTGTGTAAAGAAATCAGAAACAAGTATTTGACAAATATTCTATGCAAGCTAGTATCTTGCTAGTTCCTGTTTTCCTGACCAGGTTAAAGAAATTTTATGGGTAGGAATAAATACCTGAAACTGAATTTAAAATAATTCTTCACTTGTTCGACTTGAAAATAGAGACAGCAAAATTTTATTGTGTTGTTACTTGAAAAAGCTTTTCCTTTGCTCACACACACCAAAGCAAACATTTTCCATTGTGCTTTAAAAGAGCACTACAAATAGAAGCTCTAGCACTGATCCATGTGTCACTGCTGGTGACTTCATATCAGTTAATTGTAACTAATCGTTGTCAGTAGAACTATTTCCAATGGATTTATACTGGCAGAAGAACAGAACCCGCTCTCTACAGAAATGTAGGTATACCCAATACCTATAAAAGAGAATACTGCTCTGCACCATGTAATAAGTTGATATTGGAGTTATGTTTCAAAATTACAGTCCTGTTCCTGCAAGCTTTTCTCTTTCCTCTCATCTCCTCAGTCCGTGCAGCAGCTCTCCAGAATAAGGACAGAGACCTGTGTCCGTGTGTGTTCCTGACATGCCCAACACAACTACTGCTTTCAAGAGTAGGTCAATGCCTCTTTAGATTCTTTCAACAGAGTGCCCTAGGGATGCAAATTTTTATTAGCTACAGGCAGTTTTCTTAAGCACTTTGATTAAAATATGACTAAAGTAGTATTCTGGCAATTTTGCTTTTGTTTCTATTTAACCAGAAAAAAAAAAAAGGGAAAAAAAATGTTTTGCTGAATTGCATGACCTCATGGACCATATTTCACATTCCTTATTGAAATGTGGTTAAAATAATCTTGTGTTTAACCAGTTCCAAACCTTCAAGCAGCAATGTGTGTGTTTGTTTTTTTTTTTTCTTTTTTTTTTACTTGTCAACTTAAAAGGCTAATTTTTTTCTTTGGCTGTATTTATCAAATACTTATATATACAAAGCATTCATCATTAATATGAGCACTATAATTCATACAAAACAACTATAGCATTTAGAGTTTTTAGAGGAGCTACTATTGCTGCCTTAGCCCTTTAAAAAAAATTTACTCCTCAAAGGACAAAATGTGATCTATTAATATGTATGTATTATTACTTTTTTGTAACTCTAAGACTGCTGATGTCTGTGAATATGGAAACATTTATAGGTTATGGACGGTCTGTTAGTTGACTTGCAGTTCTAAGTGCAGTATTTTCTAAAACCTAAAAAGCAATATTAATTACTCTCTGACTATAGTAGAGAGTATAATATATTTTCTTCTGGAGATTCACATTTCCTGTGATCTTGCGATAGCAACACTTGAACTTGTTAGGTTATTTAGAATAATTGGCAACACAGGGATAAAAAATTCTGGTTGACTGCTAATTGCACAAATTAATTAATAAAAATAATTCATCTTACATCACTCTAGCCTTTAAGCAGCTTTCTTACTTTTTCATAATCCGGCAGTTCTGAGATAATACGTTCCCAGCAGAAGTTTACCCTCGTGTTGTGTTGCAATTGAAGGGTAGAATCTTTATGCGCGTAAGGCTTGTAAAAGGAAAAATTGAGCTAATTCAATAATGTATACATTTCTCCCAAACTAAAATGAGATATTTTTAATTTATTTTCTGTTCTATACTTTATTCAGCATTATTCAAAACTATCTTGTGTCCTAGCTGTTTAATGGGGTTGATATAAAAGGTTTGTTACACAGGTCTGGAACTGCAGGGAAATGATTGGCTCTTTTTAAATATATTAAGTGTAGTCAGTTTATTTTAATAAATGAAATAAAAGAACTACTTAAAAAATTTTCAATTCTTCTCCATGATCAGTCTATTGTCACATGCATTTGGCATTCATTATATGTTAGCCCCAGGCGCCTCCAGTCTTGTACTCAGGCCAGCAGTAATTTGGTTTATAGAGATCATATGGCAGGGAAACAGACCTTGAAAGACAGAGCTCTAAGAAGCATATTTGATGAATTTCCTATGATTTGAGTCTGGGTTTATTCTTTCCTGTTGTGGAGCAGACACCCTACAGCACACGCGCTGAGGCCCGATGCGCCTGAGCAAGGGGCCAATTAAATGACAATATGCGCACTGTTTTTTCGCACATCTCGGGTTGCATTTCCTATCGGAGAAAGGGAAGGGATGATGGGAGGGGGAGGAGAGGAAGAAAAAGGGGGGCCTTGTAAAGGATCCAAATATGGGCAGGAAACCACACAGAGTGAAGGTTGCCTTTGTCATTAACAATTAATGTAACCACGAACGCTGGAAAAAAAAAATGCTGCGGCTGCTAGCGGCAGTGGTGTAGCCAGCGCAGCATGTCTCCTGTCTGACTTCTTCCCAGCAAGACTGGCATCCTGGTACAGCCAGCCCCAGGGCCTCTGCCTCTCTAGCAGATGAGCCAGCAACTATTTAACCCGTATTCCCAGATGAAGCCCGATCCTTATCTGAGTATGCCTACCAGGTTGTAGAAGTGGCAGAAGTAGATCTCAGAAATTTCCATAGTCAAATGTTTTTTTGCCATTAGCTCTTACCCTTTTGATTTACGTGCTAGAGTCCCTTGTGGCTTTATAGGCTATGGTGTGAACTAATGCTCTTGGATGACATGGGAGATGTTTTCATACAAGTCACTGAATGACAAAATAGGCCTGAGCTATGTGGGACTGAGTTGGTGAGACTGAATTTTGATACCTTTTCTTATATTCGGCAGTGCTTTGGTCACTGGCATTGATGGGATACCTTAAGTAGGAAGCTACTAACCACTCTGAGTGAACAGATACAAATGTAGATCTAAACAGGCAGTTATACTTCCTACTCAGGGGGCCCTGAGCGCAACCTTTACACCCAAGCAACAGCACAGACACACGCAC
>NW_009610495.1:30586-33597 GCF_000690535.1 Cariama cristata
TCTTTCCCTTCTCTTTCCTCAACCTCCACCTTTTTTATAGTAGTTTATAAATGCCACTTTTCATTAATGTGACCAAAATGTCATCAAGTAGTTTAATGCTCTTTAATGTCCTTGTATCGTTTACGTTTTTTGAACAGTGTGGAAATGAATCCCATCTGTGGGTTTGCTAACATCAAAAACGTTTGACAGGCTATTTAGACGTGCTACTTCACATTGGATTAGCGTGTACAATGTCAGAGAGGCAGGAGCCAGAGTGAGGCCATACCGCGCCACCTCACTCCTGACCCCTCCTATAACTGCTCTGAAAGTGACAGATCACTTACCTCAGAAAAATCAAAGTCAATTGTGAAGTATCTTGGCCTGGACAGGAGCCCAGAGGCCCCAGGAAAAGTGTGAAGCCTAAATTAAAAAAAAAAAGGTGAAATCATTCTGTAAAAAAAGAAAACAAAATCAAACCCATCTTTTCTTCCTTGCTAATGCCCAGAGAGCCTTATAATATCAGTTGGGCAAGTGGATCTGCTCTAGCATTGTCTGATAGTTCATTTTTTATTTGTAATGGGATTTTTTTGGTTTTCTTATGGGTGGTTAAATGCTTCCAAAGTAATCTGGTTAAGTTTTTCAGGCTTTTAAAAAATTCATTTGTTTTTGCATCCTGGCCAACCAAAAAATGTTGTTTCTGAAATAGGTGATGCTGTGCCATCTTCTTAAGGACTGTCCCCACCCTTGGAATGGCTTATCATGCTCTTTTTCAACACCCAGACTTTTTGAGGTGATATTTAAAGCTTATATGTACCCCCTCTGCAATACCCTGTGCAACTTAATACATATCAGGAAAGTATAATTTCATATTTCTTCAACCTGTATTTGTGTTAATGTCTCATAAACAAGGCTTATGGATTTAACTTACTCTTTAGTATGTGATGGGTGTATTTTAAATTTCTCTGGCTTTGTGCCATGAGAGTGATGTGCCCCCCTTTTAAGGCACTTACTGTAAAAAGAGATGTGGCTTTTTATTTCAGGAAAACAAAAGCTTCTGTTCTTCCTGAGACACAGGGAACAGCAGAGAGTGCATTTTAACTGTTAATCATTATAGATAAATGGATAATAATTTCCACCTCTGAGTGCACTAGGATTTACTTGCCAGTTTTTTAAACCCTCCCCCATAGTGCATTTGCATACACAAATATAATTTAATTTTAAGTAGGAATGTAAATAAATAACCTTGTATAGTGGCATCAAGTTTTCAAAGCCAAGGTAATCTTTTATAAGCATGAAATAAAAATGCCTTTAAGGCAATTACTGTAAGTGCACAAGTCCTTTAGTCTTTAAGAATCGGGTTTGTGTGAGGAAACATACAATTCTGTTGTAGTTGTGTAACACTGAAAGGGTAAAACACAAAGTATGGAAACAGTAAATAATGTGCCTTATTTTACTCTTAAATTGGTAGGATCATGTATAATTTCACTAAAGGCAGGATGAAATTGGCACCATTTCATGCCCTGATCTAAGCACTGTTTACACAGCGTCAGGATCCAAACATGAAGGAGCAGACAATCAAGGTTACATTTAAATTCATTTAGCAAACACATGCATTTGTGATGCAATTCTAATTGTTTGATCTTGTGGTTTTTATGCTAAATGTGGATAAGCAGGATGGACTCTCTTACATTTTTCAAATGAATTTCAAGCAAAAGAAGCACGTGGATTTTCCTTAAGCATTTCATAGGAGACAGGGAAAGAAATGCTAAAGTTTATTTTAGAAGCATTTTCCAAGTAGCAAAATCCAATCTTTTCACTCATGATGGGTCATGTTCTCTTGCTGTTTTGAAATCTGAAACATAGCTTTAAATCTGTTCAATCCAGGAAGAATAAACCATGCAGTCACAAAGCTGTAGTTATAAGAAAGCTGTGAGGCTTCACTGAAAATGTAGTAGACAAATTATGGGTGTGCTATTAGAATGAGAATTTATGTTCTTTATACACACATGCACATGTGCAGAACTCTTGTACAGAGAGCAGATAGATTCCTCTGAAAAACTAACCCAACCATGAAGAAGCCACAAAAGTTACCATTGGGCCAAAATATTAAGCAAGGCTTCAGTGTAAGAGCTTAATCCTGGAGAAGTTGTTCTCAGTCACAGAATCAATGAAGTGCTCATGTCTTTCCAAACATACTTTGGGGATTTTGGAATAGTTTCGCTGGGTACTTGCAGCTGCGCGGGGCACCAAATACAAGGCCTGAAACGGCATGCTGCTCGCTTCAAGCTATTTCTGATACCATACTGGGCCTCATTCACCACTGCCTTGCTTTCTGTTGTTAATTACACTACAACTAATGGAGCTGCAATGATACCCTCTTGAATACCGGGGAGGGGAGGAGTGTGTGTGCAGCCATTAATATTCATTAAAAGTAAGATCAGAATGGGACCCTAAGTATGTCCTTTGCTATGGGCTAGGTGACAGATCCAGCCTCAGGACTGGGTTGATTATACCTCAACTGCTTGCTTTAAAAGCCAACAGGCTTGGGGAGTCCACAGTGTTCCTAGCTACTCGGCTACTAGCCTACCATCACTACTGGCAGATTGTGTTCCCTAATGCCCAACCTACATGTCCCTTGATGCAACTGAAGTCTGTCATTTTTGTCCTATCCAGAGTGGACAAGGAAAACAATTATTCCTCTCTGCTTTGGAGCTATCTTTTGTGCATTTGGATATTGCCTTCATACTTCCCCTCAGTCATCTTTTGTCTAGACTAAACAACTCTAGTTTTTTCAGTCTTTCTTCAGAGAATGTGTTTTCCAGATTGTTGTTCTTCTCAGGTGGGCCAAATGGAGGCTGCTTTCTCTTCAAATGTGATGCCCCAGCCCAGACACTATGTTCCAGTTGTGGTCATACCGCAAAGTGAAGCATAAAAATTCTGTTATGTGTCTTTCTGATGATACTTCTCTTTATGCTTATCTCAGTGAACTGGGGTTTTGGGGGAGATTCCCCCCCCCCCCCCCCCCACGCGCC
>NW_009610495.1:33628-63069 GCF_000690535.1 Cariama cristata
CTGCTGACTAATGTTCTGTTTGCAACCCATGACATCCACTCCTTTGAATTGTTTTTGGCAAAATTGCTATCTCTTAGCTTTTTCCAACTGGAGTTTAGAACATTGGGCATTCCCAACTGATACGTTCATTTTTAGGTCATTTGATAGAAGGTGCTTTCTGAACGCTAGTTCTGATGTCTGCAGCCTATCCTCTTAGTTAGGTGGCAGCTGAAAATTTAGTGTGTGCTAATTCATCATTAAGGTCATCATCTTTGCATTGTGTACAAAACTGCCTAGATTTTACTTCTCTCTGTGATTTCCTAGAAAGCACTCTCAAATAGATTTATTTATTTATTTATTTATTTTTTTGAGCACAGCACTTACTCAGCTTGCAGTATGTTTGGGCCTTTAAGCTAGCAGAGGTGACATGTAAGTTCGTACACTATAGTGATAGTGAAAAAGAGAACTGAGATGACCTCAGGTTCATAAATACGAAGATTCTCTGTTTATACATTTAAAATGAAATGGGAATACACTGGTCATGGAAGGCTATGCAGATGAAGATAAGCTATTTACAGAGAAGACATTATGTAACAAACCAAGGGGATAAGGCATTTGAATGCATTTCTTTTTGGATGTATAAAACTGAATTGTAATTGCCAACAATTGCTAGCTATCTAGACTACATGTCTGTGAAGAAAACAAAAGAGAAAAAGCTTCTACCAAAGTGGGAAAGACTTGCTTGTACTCTTGTGCAAAATTTTGATGGGAAAGAAGAAAAAATAGTGATGGTTATCACATTCTTAAACAGATAACTTGACTTTCCATGATGAACGAGCTTGCTGATGGTTGAATATTGTAGAGAAAAAATTAATTTACAAATGAAAACATTATTCTCATTTAAAAGTTCCTATTAAAAGTATTTAGTAGGATGGTTATTTATTGAAAAGCGTTCATTTTTGAAGAGAGTATTTGTTTAATCAAAAGCTTCTCATTAGATGCCATAGAGTGCTTGATTTCAAGCCCAGCTCTATTCTGTCAAAAGTGAAAATGTTGAATAGTTCATACAGGGGATTAAGAGACTGTTACAGGTGAAAGCTCTTGAAATTCAGCAGCACTTTACCTGTATCTCTGATATATGGCAAGTTTTGAGACTTCTGTGGCAGATGAAGAGGAAGAGGTAATTAGTTTTAAAACCAGTATTGATACTATCTACTAGCAATATTGGAGATAGTATGGGGAAGTGGCAAGACAATGGGCATGGTGTTCTCTCCGTAGTCTTTGTTTCTAAGAATACAGAGTACTCCTTTTTGCATCAACTGATGGGTTTTTAGGTGGTTCCTACTACTGCAGGGTACAGTTTTTATACCTATAGTGGATATTTTAAGTGAATATTTTCATTAAACTTAAAGTGAAATACTCTTATCTAAAGCCTTTCTTGATTTGTTTTGGGGAATCTGTAACAGGTATCTTGTTACAGAAAACTGCTGAGGAAAAATAATTCTGTTTCATTGTTTTCACTACGTAACAGTGAATGTTTTTTGATAGGCCTACAGCTATCATCTCTATTTTTCACTTGCGTACCTGCTACTGTTTTCTTTTTCTTTATTTTTTTTGTGCCACAATACCTAAACATATGATTTATTTCATTTTCATACAGTTAGCAAAATATTGTGCTAGCTGTGAATGCCCAGTAAAGTATGTAACAACGAGGTTATATAAATGAACTGTAACCCTAGAATAATCAGGATTTATTATGTGATTAAAGAGGTCAGCAACTGCCAGTCTGACCTTAATTCTTTGACCAATATTGCTTGATGAAAAGCCTTGGTTATAAAGCTAGTTAGGAGGCTAATGTGGCTGTAGTTGGAACAAGGGCAAGACAAGGAGGGCTTGGAAAATGGGAAGCAAATGCAAGTATGTAGCTCTGTCACCTGCTGTTCCTGCCACTTCAGCATTAAAAAAAAAAAAAAAACCCAAACAAAAAAAAAACCCAAAAAACACCACAGCAAAACAAAGAAGAAAACCTGCAGCTACTTTCCAATGTTGTACAAAACATTACAGTGTTGCTCCTATTTAGCTATTTTTAAAAAAAAAAAATCAATTGAACTGTCAGGTATCTCTATTAAGTCTATTAAGATGTTTCCTTGACAGAGATAATATTGGGTCTAGCTTGGATGTTATTTGCAGTAAACTTCGAGTTTCTGGGAAATTAAATACAAATTAAGCAATTGGTGAAGCAGGAGACAACTGGGGATGTAAAGGACAGGGAAGGAGGAACATTTCAGCTATCAAAAAAACTTGTGTGAGTGGGTGCAGTGAAAAATGTCTCCTGTCCCAATGAACCTGCAGTGATTTAGCCTGGACCTCTGTTTTGCATCATACTGAGTACAGTTTTTGCCCTTCAGTGGGCTTGAAATAGTCCACTGTATCTGTGGGGACACTTAGAGAATAACTTAGTTACTTGATCTTTCATGCTTAATGAGAAATTACTTTTGTTTCACTCCAGTAATATTCGGAGGACTCACTACATTTTAACAATCTAAAAGCATGTTGAAGGAGGAATTCCTCTTCCTTACTATGACACTAAAGCTGGTAGTAAATCCAGATTTGAAAAAAAATTATTTGTATTTTGTATATTTGGGACATATTTTGGGATCTTTTCTTTCTGTGATGACATAAGAGGCGTATTAACTTGTCACATTGTTGTAACAGTAAGCATCTTTCATGTGATTTTATATTTTAAAGTATTTGTCCTGTTTGATTTACACAAATTAATCTGTTATGTGACCCTATCGTGACATTTACTTGATAGAGATAAGATTAGACATGCATGAATGGTGCTTGAAGCCCATTTCAAGGTTTTTTTTTCCAAGTAAAACACAAAAGAAACGGAGACCTAAGCAAGGTTATGTAGAACATTAAGTCCTGTGTCCTCTACCCCTCGGTCACATATGGATGTGCAGTAAACTTTTAGTCCAGAAGGGTTCATACAGCATTGACTTTGCACTCCTTGCATGGCCACAAAATGCTTTTAGTGCTCTACCAAATATTTGAGACTTACAGTAAAAGATCAAAAGGGGTTTTTTTATACACTTATATACGTGCACATGCACCATGAAAAAAAAAGTAGACCGTAAATATCTCTATAAATATCTCTGATGTATGTGTTCTTTACAGTTACAGAAGATTGCTTAGGCAAAATTCCACAATGTTCATGGAAAGAACCTGGTACATAAAGAGGAACAGAGAAGTATAACATTTTAGCTGTATTTGTTTCATATAAAGGTCTCGCAGCACAAAGTTATCATAACTCTGTAGATTCTTAGATGATCCTGAACGCTGTAGTATCAAGACTCACAGCAATCCCAAATGGACAAAAAGCTGTTGAAACTCAGCATATATTGCTGGAGTACTTACTGAAGAGGCAACTTTTAGCCCAGCTGGCAAAATACCTCATTCTGATGAAAATATAAGCACCTATGACATTTTAGCAAGATGTAGTACTATTTAAGAAGTTCAACAGTATCTTAAACAGAATTAAATTCATATTGAAAGGTACCCTTGAAGTCTTAAAATGTATTGGTTCACACTTTGAGTTATATGCTCTAATAAAGCTGTCAGCATTTTGGCGTCCCTTTTTAGCAAAACTTTAAGAATCCCTGTGAACTAGTTTGAATTCATTTTGGATTGGAGATTGTCTCTCAATCCAAGCAGGGGTAGTAGGCTATGATTCATAACACACGCCTTAGTTGGAGTCTCCTGTTCCTCTTTGGACTTGTCAGTTTACCTGAATAGTTTTCTTTCTTGTAAAATGCTGTAAAAAGTCACTTGATTTACTGAATTCTTGACAGGATTCCATGGTCAGTATTAGATTTCCTCTCTGAAATACAAATGTAGTTGTAAAATTGACTATAGAAGTTGTTTGTTTTGTGAACAGAAATGTCTAAGGCGTGAAGAGAGCATCAGGAAATACACCCCTGAAGCTCACAGCATTTGATCTGAACTGTAGTTTGGGTAAGAGGGAGTATGCCTTTTCCCTCATCTTCTCTGCTTGGGACCCACTGGCTATTCATCTTGAAATCAATGCCAAAAATCCCAATGACTTTGACAAAAACCAGGCTGGCCCATATTTTATAAAAGAAGCTAACGTGCATAGCAGAAACTTGGCCAGATTCTCTATGCTTTAGTAAGGTAAAATTTCCACTGATGAAATGGGTCCTTCTTCCTGAAAGCCAATAAATCCAAGCAACATTGCAAATGTCTGCACTTCGGAGGCCTGAAATGTCTCTTTGTCTTCTCCTTCATTTGTGGCTATTTCCAATGGATAAGACTGTCTCTGAAACTCAGTGATTTATTTCATTTTAGACCGCAGCATTTCTTTTTCCCTTGGAACTGTGACTATACAATATGATAGCATTTCAGTAGCCTTTCCTCTTCCCATGGTTTCTTTTTATAAGGGGAAAAAAAGGAAGAGACTATGCATCCTTGTATTATAGAAATAATTACAATTGCATTATTGAATCGGTAATTTTACTAGCCTTGTGCAACCAGAATGTTAATACTACTCTAAAAATGTGCAGAGATACACATCTGCATTTGAGTTTAACTGCTTGGAAAACTTTGGAATAAATATGAGGGTTCCCCCCTGCTTCAGGAGCATGATGTGTGTGCCATTACAGTACTAGTTTTGTTTCAATACAAGACCTGTACTGTAAGCCTTTGGTGGCTGAAAGGTAAATTACGCTCATGCAAAACAAAACTGATGAACTACTGAAAGCTGTAGCTGCTGAAATAAATTCCTGTGTGCTAAATTTATGGGAACTATGCACTGTGTACACCACAGTACACTCACTTGCAGATTCAACTTTCAAATGACTTTCATTACCACAATAAGTAGCAATATTGTGAGAACAAGGTCCACCAGTGATGAGTAGAAAGGCGTAATTTTGTTGTTGGAAATACTGGTGCTCATCAGCATATATTAAACCTTGTGTGGATCAAGAAGCATTGCTTGTGTATTTATTTTCATTTACTTTTCATTACTGACAGAGAGGTAGTAACAAGGCCTAAAGGCTCAGTTTAAGAGGTAACCTACTGGTATTAACATACTTGATCTTGAAGTTTAGGGCCTCCAGCATCAAGGTTTCCTCCTACAGGCTGGCTTTGCTTTGTCCTTTATGAATGTACTTGTGTCCTCAACTGCGATGTCTCCTGTTTATGTTCTGCATGTTTCTGGTTGTTACAACGACCAGCTTACTGAGGAAGACTGAAAAGGAGAAAACAAGAGAACGAGTAATGTCTTCCTTTCTTTGCACAACCTTCTGCAATGTAGAGAGTTTTGATATTTCCATAGCGAAATGGGAGGATGGTAGTTCTATGTTTTCTCAAGGTTTGAGCTGAATCGGGAGCTGTCTAGCATGAAAGTGTTCAGTATGATGCTAAAGTATGTTTGTTGTACTTCTTACAGCAAATAATAGGAAAGATGGCAAGTGTTGGTCTTCCAGATCATGTCCATTTAATACAGTCGTCTCACATGCTATTTTTTATTTCATGTTCTAAAAGCACCGAGTCATTAAGAGCTTACATCTCAACCATTAGTATATGTGTAATTGTTAAAGAGCAGACATGACATTCTGCATAATTGATTGAAAAAATGTAGCCTACAGGACAACAAAGAGTCTTAAATTTGAATCCAACCCCTGTTACACAGAAGGAAGTTCTCTTTACCAATGGACACTCGTTAAGTGAACACAATTGTTCATAATAACACTGTCAGCCCACAAAAACAAAAAGGATTTTTATTTTGATTATTTTTAAAGTTTAATGAAAAATCCTTTCCCTTCTTCACATTAAAAAATAAAGGCTGTGCTGGAGTCCCATTAAGGGACTGCTTTAGAGCCTGGTTCTCTGAGGCACTTACATTGTTTAAATTTTAATTTCTAGTGTGAAATTTTTATTTAAAACAGTACTTATAAACAAAAAAAAAGTTTCTCATAGTCTTTGGCTTCTACCATTGAAAAATCTTCTAAGCTTTTACCTGTCTCAGTGAATTCTCTGCCAGTGCCCAAAGGCATGTTTTCCCTTCTTTTGGCCTCCCCTAGACAGTGCTACAGTACTGTGGGAAAGCACTTTACCTAATGCCTTCCCATGATATTTTGACTAAGAATAGAATATATGAAAAGGCATAAGACTACATTCACCTTTGGTGTAATGCCATGGAAGGCAATTCAAATGACAGTCAATGAGGTAACACCACAGATAAATTTGTTTCGTGCGATGCACTGTTTTGGGAAACGTCTGACACGGGTACAAGGCTGGGAGAAGGGACTATAACCAGTACTTTATTCTGTGAGTCTCCACCTCTCTTCTGGCTGCAAACTATAATCTTCTTTGTAGTTAGAAATTATTTGGAAAGTAATTTTTTGGTCTGTGATTTTTTCATTGCAAATATCTGGCCTGTACCAATCGATGTTTAAGTGTTTTGAGTAAAGAAATGGATCAGACATTACAATTCTGTTTCTTAACTGGATGCAAAATATCTCAGGAGTTTTTAATGTGAGTCAAATGCTGCTAAATTTGAAGTTCTGTGAATGCAGTATTGCATATAAGCATAAGGGTGCCTTGAACACTTCCATTACTCCTAGCGTTAATTGGATCAAACTCCAAATTCAACAAGTAGGTGAACATTCCTGTTCCTTGAGTAGCCTGCTAGAATATTCATGAAAATCCCACCAAGCGAACATGAACAAAGCCAAAATAAAATTAGAAAAAAATATCCTTCCTTGTGGAATTTACATCCTGATTGGCTAGGGCAGCAAAAATACGTTTATTATCCCTGTCTTCATTGTACCAAGCTCCCTGAAATCAGAGTTAGATTTGCACTGCACAAATCAACATTTAAGCACAAATTTAATTTAGTTTACTGCTCAAGATGAGTTTACCTGAATGAGATGAGAGCCCATATGACCTACCAAAGAAGTGGATGCATCTCTCTTGATTCTTATTCAGATACCTTAATGAAATCTAGCTCAGATTATAGGACTCTTCATCTACAGATCTCGTCACTAGGGCAGCTGTGGCTAGTTTCTGTAGTTGTGTGGTGGAGAGCTCTATTGCATATGCAGCATTGTCCACAGGATTCTGTGCTAGATTTCAGCATCTCCTGATTACTGCCCTGTCTTTCATTTGGCAATAGAAACACTGTAAGCAGATAGACCACAGGCATTGTCCTTGTTCTGTGTTTGCACACCTCTTGCTTATTCCTAGTGTCCAATGGCGTGCTATGACTGAGGAAAATAAGTCAAATAGTTTTAAAATATTTTAAATGAAACATGAACCTGCTTTATTTCCCTCTGTTCTTACACAGGAAATTCTCTAGGCTCAGGGCTTTTAAAACTACTTAAGAAACAAATGCTGTAATTTCTTTGCAAAGTCTTACTAATTCCTTTTGTTGGTTCAGTGTCCTCCAGAGTTTTGATATATTTATATGATTTTCCCTTCTTGCAGGGAGTCTTTAGAGAACCTGCAGTAAGTAGGTAAGTTCCAGTCCAACAGACACCTTTCCGGATGATTAACACTTTTTATAAAAACAAAACAACAACAAAAACCAAAACCAAAAAGCCCAAACCAAAACAAAAAAAAACAACACAAAAAAGGTGCCTCGATTAGAGAGACCAGGTTAGTTTTGAAGTCTGGAGATGGCTTTCCTGCGTATCTGTTGTTCTGTTATGTGACATTGCTGAATACAGATAGGATAAGAATTCTTAGTGCATTGGTATTGCTCTTCAACTTTAGTGGAGTCTGTGGAGTATGTTTTTTTGCTTCTCATTCTGATGAGAACACCTTATTGTATAATGCCTAGAAACTAGATTATTTTTCGCAGGCACTGTGCTATTCAGAAATAGGGCTGTAAGGAATGCTGTAGTCATACAATTATATTAACGTCAACAAGAGTGAAAATTACCAAATTAATACAAACATTCTCAGAGAAACCTGTTTGTCATTTCTCTTTTATATTTTTAGGTCCAGCTGTTGGATGACTCAGCACAAACATGCAACTATCAATGAATACTTAGCACTTGTAACTGCAAGAAATAACTCCCTGTATTTGTTTAAGGATCCCTGAGGACCAACCATGGATATGTTCTTGAGTTTTGTATGTGGAAGGTGAGTAGGATCAACCAAAGAGTGAGCTGGAATTGACTGGGAATGGGATGAGCACATGGGCAACATATTGCTTTCATCCTCTGCATTGCCACATTATGACACTGAGTATCTATGGCTTTGTAATATTTCATCGCTTCCTATATTTAATGGAATACTTCCAAATTAATGGAATTATTTTTAAATTAGCCATATGTTGTTTCTGCTCTAAATCAAAAAATGCCTGTGGTATAATACCAAAACCATGAAAGCTATGGGAAAGACTGAAGATGCTCTTAAAAAAGGATGAATGTACAACTTCATTTAAAGAAAGGTTTGGAAGTAAATGGCATGCCTTGATTAAGGTTCTTCACACTCTCCTCCCATCCAAATATAAATGACAGCGTTATCAATAATTTCAGTAATGACATCAGTAGTCAGAGTCTATCAAAAAACAAGTGTGGGGTTTGGGGTACAAATGGAATACAACAGAAAGTCAGAATTTGTCCTCCTACCTTCTCCCTTCTTAAAAGAACCTTCTTGAAGAAAGAGCCAGCAGAGGAAACTGTTGAGAGTTCAGGGCCTCGTGCTCTTCTGAACAATTTGAGCAGCCTGGATTTCCTTAATGCCTTCCCTATATGTGATAATTTTGCCCTCTCCCAATATTTGTTCTCTCAAGGATGGATATATCATTAAAGTTCTATGGATTTTACTCTGTAATAAGCCTCTCAAAAATAATCATGATAGCTTTAACTGTCTTTAAAAAACAGTATGTTCATCTGATGAGGTACAGTTTAACTGTTAGTTGACTTCCAACAAACTATAGCATAAGTGAATATCCCATCCATACTGAGGTGAAAGACATTAATAACTAAGGAACTGTGCTAATGCACAGCCACCAATACAGAAAATGTATTGGAAATTAATAGAAATACAGACAGAGGTAATTTATGATGTTATTACGTCTTGTTGCCATCTTAGGACTATACTGTTGTCTATTTTCAGCACATAGATTTTCCAAAAAAATAATTTGTTATGCTTTACTCTCCACTGACCTGTATCCTCTGCTTCTGTTCACTCTAATTGGCACTTACAGGTTTGGACCCTTAAAACTGGCATGAGAATGAATTAATGTGATGTGTTTTAAGCTTCTGGTCTTATCACAGTTTAATTACAAGAATAAATTAATTTTGAATATTTTTCTATCCTTAAACCTTACTTTAAGAGCCAAAAAGAGGTGCTCATTCCATTCTCATTACATCCCCAAGATTGCCATGAGAAATAAAATAATTAATATCTGTGCTTATTCTTTATCATTAGTCTTTGTCCTAAGACTGGATTAATGAGAATATTCAATGAGAATCAGAACATCCTGGCATTCACTTCTGTGAAAATTCGTTCTTGTGTCAAAGACCGTAATGAGGACTGAAAGAAGCACACAATTAATTCGCAGCAACCTTAAGGTTGCAGTGAGAAAACAGTACATCATTCCAGACTGATGACCAAGATCAGAATAAGAGAAGATGAAATATGAATACAAAAAGATTGAAGTAAGAGCATTTTAAGTCCACATTATAAAACCTTTGTTTGACAGTGTATCGTTTTAAAATCTACATTAGTTTTTATTGACTACGGTTTTCATTCCATTAGTGGTCTTTTTTCACCTCTCCTTCCCAGATGTTTCTTCAGAACTAAGCAATTACCTATCAAACTGATTTTTCTCCACCTGTCTCAGGTAAGAGGTTGGCAAGAAACAAAAGAGGATGAAATACTGAACTATTCACAGTACAAAATAAAAGATGGCAGCTCATGTAAATATGGAGTGCTTGGGTGGGCAAAGCCATGAGGAGGAAGAGACACTAACACAAGAAGACAAAGAGATTGCACAGCTGATTAGTTCAATGTCTTTGTTAGGCCTTGTGTCATCTGTGTTGTGACTATTGTTTCTGATCAGTGTCTTTGCAGTTGTGTAAGTGTTGCTGACTTTGAATGACAGTTACTGATATAAAATAACATACAGTAGCAAGAAATTAAATGAGCACATCTCCTTGAAAAATGTTTAAAATGGCTGCTTTGCTTTTGATTAATAATTAATGTTGCTTAGTTTCTGTAGGCTTAAAAGAATTATTACAGCAGCATGTCTGCTCCATTATACTTCAGGTGGTGTGTCAGGTTTTCCATTATTAAGCCCTGTATTTTTAGTTTGTTTGGTAACATGGCTATAAAAATTGATTCTAGCCATGAACTTGCCAGGAAAAGATCTCAGCTTAGCAGAGACTTAAAAAAATTATTTTAATTTTTAAATAGCTCAGCTTTTTGATGGTTAGCAGAGGGAATGGAAGCCTGGGATAACTCTTCGCAGAGAGAACACTAGTGATCAGAGCATGGCCTTCTCACAGAATGCTATGCTTTATGTTGTTTATTTCCTGTCACAGAAATGCTGCTACAAGATAAGCAGCTGACAAAGGAGGAGAGACTTCTTACCCTTAATGAATACCTGGTTCAATATTAGAATAAAGCAATTCTTATAGTTCTTTCTGGCTCCTGATAACGCAGATCAGAGCTGAACTTAAATTGAGGTAGAAGGTATGAAAGACCAAAAAAATACTCGGGAGGGGGGTGGCGGGGAATGTTCTTGATGCTGTGGGGGCAAAATATGGATGATCGCTAAGGAATGTGGCATCCAGTGAGACAATAAGAGGCAGTAAGCACAAACTGAAATACAAGAAATTCTAATTAAATATAAGAAAAAACATTCTGACTGTGAGGGTGGTCAGACACTGGCACAAGTTGCCTAGGGAGATCAAGGAATCTCTGTCACTGGAGAAATTCAAAGCCCAGCTGGACATGGTCCTGGGCAATCTGCTGTAGCTGACCCTGCTTTGAGCAGGGGAGTTGGACTAAAGAATCTGCACAGGTGTCTTTCAACCTGAGCTATTCTATGCTTCTGTGAATACTACTGCTACTAATAATAAACGGATGTGGAACAAGATTAAGACTTTGGTGCTTTCCCAACTTTACATTGCTTTCTGCCTGGTGGAACAGCCTCAGTGAGGATGAAGGTGTTCGTATCTCAGTGGATGGTTATGCCTGTAAATCTGGTTGTGAAGACAACCCTCCTGTTAACTGTGCTAATGATGCAAGTAAGATGGAGTGACTTTTCAGTTTTGTATGTCAGACTGTCTTTGAAAAGCTGGAGAAGAGTTAGGAAAGAGTTAGGATTTTTTTTAAACTGACCTTAACCTTGCCTTTTTTTTTTCCCTTCACAGCGATTCCTAGTGGGATCTGTCCTTGAATTGAGGAAGAGGTAAGCACTTCACAAAGGTATTGGCAAGGCAGTTTTTGGAGATTTTCTGCATTTTTATTCCTGTAACAAAGCCCAAAGGGATGCAGAGTATCAGAGGTGTAACAAGCAAGTGGGAGAGGACTGAGCTTAGTTTTGAATCCTACTGCTATAATTGTTCATGCATTGAACATTGCACTGCCAGTGGCTAAAATGCAGAAATAGCCCTAAGAACAGAGACTAGCTATGAGCTGAGTAAGTAAGATTCCAGAGGGTTGTGGTTTAATGCAGTCTTTACTGAAGTGGTGTTCTTCATACCATTAACTGCAGAAGTGCTTATTCTTTCATATCATTCCAGGTACCAAAGTGCTGACATCACACACAGCCACAATTCAACATGACAGCACCTTGCTGAAGAGTATTTTCTTTTCCCAACATTAAACAACTCAACAAGGCCTCCTTAACCAGTGATGTTAGAGAGGCTTACATCTTCACATTTGACCAGCAGCTTGATTTTCTGAACCAGTAACTTTACAAAGATGTCTACCTTGACAGAAGTCTAGCTTGGAAACCTTATGAAGAACCCAATCTGACATAAGACCTGCAAGAAATGCTGCTATGCTAGAGAAGTTTAAGAAACCAAACACTTTGCTTAGGACATCAGCAAAGAAAACGTGTAGTGATGAATTAGTCACCTCATATTGTTTCTTTCTTTGACAGCAGACCCCTTAAGGGTGAGGTAGGAAGCAGAGGGACCATGCGTGGGAGACCAACCTGCATTCAAAGGCTTGAGACTTTTTTACTACCTCAGCAAATTGAGAAGGTGATGAACCATGGTGTCATTGCAAGAAGAGAAGGCCATAGCTCAGGCTATCAAAAATCCTGCCTCTGTAGCAGTATTTATTGCCAGAGGAGAGTGGATGGAAACTCCCTGAGAAATTCTTTGTCACAGAGCCTCCCTTACTTGCCCAGCTGCAAGTGTTCAGAATCTCCTGCAGCCAGCTAGTAGGTCTCAACAATTATTCAGCTATTTTATGCAACAGGAGCTCATAAAGGCTCCTGGGAGGTCAGGTTCCTGTCAGAACGTCCTCGGGGCATTGAGAGTTATTTAGGTCCCCAAATGGTCCCAGAAGATATGTAGTGTTATGGTGTCTAAAACCCTCTTTTCCTTCCCCTTTGTGCCTGTTTCCAGGGCAAAAACATGCGCCTTTGAAAGTTGGACCCCAATCCTGGTAGAATAAACCCAAACCACAGCCCAAGATGACCTTTGAAAACTGACAGTTCCTTAGACCACAACAGAACTGGTGAGTACATTTTGACACCACCTCCTTTTGATTTCTGCACTTACGCTTTAAAAATAAAACTACTGGTAAAATCTAATTCCTCTCTCCCTCACCCTCCTCCTCCCTTCCCTTTTTTAAATTCTGGAGTAACACACACGGAGACACTGTTACAAGTAAGGTTTTGTGTGTGTATGTGCATTAAACTGATACGTTTAATTAATGAAGACACCTTGGGGCTCAAGCCTCATCTTGAAATCACAGTATAAAAAATTGAATATATGTATAATGTGTGTAAATGGTTGCCACTGAAATCTCTAAAAGGAACCAGTGAAATATCAGCTGCACTCCTACTTAAGGAATAATTTTTAAAATTACTGTAATGGTACAGTGTCTTAGCACTATGACTCTGGCAAAAAAGGAGCTATGTGGGGTTTTTTAACCACGAAGTACGCAGTACAAGTTTCTTTTCATTGTTTTCCTTGCATGCATACATGGTTTGTTGAAGTGAGAACTGTTTCATTGTGTGCTTGTGCAGCGTTTAGCACAAACAAAATAGTATTTGGGGCATCTGTGCTCTACTTTTAAGACAGGTACAATTGTAAATAGTAATTGACATGTCTAAAATAAGATACATTTCATAAGGTAATCACAGAGAGAATAAAAAATTTAACTTGGGATTGAAACTTTTCTTTGTATTGTAACACAGTTCTTTCAGATACTTTGCCAGCTTGGGGAATTCGTATCACATGTAGGATCCAAGCTCTCTATGCAATGCAAGGACTGAGTTAAGTACCAAAGAGTAAAATTCATGAAGAATGACACTTGCTTGTGGGAATAGAGTGAATAAGTTGGATGAAATTGGCCAGACCAGTTAATTTAAAGTCACGAGGAAGGATCATGCCTTTAGTCCTGCCCCTCAAACAGAAGTTCCTAACTCTGCTGCTTTTCAACTACAGTTAGGTACTTCGACTGGAATATCATTTTCTCATAAAGGCAATGAGGGAGCCCTCTTTACTCACCTGCCAAGACAAGGCTTATTCAATTTTGCAGAAGTAATTATTTATTAAAGTGAAGAAGGACTGGAGCCTGGTTATGTTTTCCACATCCCCAACTACATGCCCTAAAACACTGGGCAACAGAATCCACATTTCTTTGTGGATTCCATATTTTCTTTGGCTTATTGGTTGTATAGTGCATAGTAAAATTCACATCTTCTCTGAGCTGTAGTTACCTTGTTGTATACAGATCAAAGCTTGGATGGCAAAATTTGGAATCTCACCTGCAGTGAGTAGGGTGATCATACAACACCTTTCAGCTACTACCCTACCTTTAAGCAGGGAAAACCAAGGGCACGTTAAGTGCAATTTTGGATTGCTGAGACTGTATATTTATCAAGGAAAAGACCTCTACTGTACTGTTCCTCCACAGTATCACAAATTCCTCCACTGGATGTGTATAGTTGCTTTCCGATTGACACTGGAATGAAGGTGGTCACTCATATTAACAGAAATTAATTTTCAGCTTTACTGGTGTTGAAATCCAATCTTTGTCTGGAAACAGAAACAGTTATTGAGCAGTGCTTTACAGCTAAGGTGCAGAAGCCTACCTGTGTGGCTTTCAGTACAGAACTGAAATGCCTTTGACTGTTGTCAGGAGACTAGGAGAGACTCTCATCTTAAGGTCTGTTTCCAAAGAAGGAAATACACCTTTTATGTAATCTGATGAAGCCAAAGAACTCATGTCAGGACTGAGTTATCCATATGGATACTGCTCAACACTGTTCTAGTGCTACACAGGAAGTGAACACAAAGAAGTGCCTGGTTAAAAAAAATTCTCATGCATCACTGCTCTGTAAAGAAATACTGATGTTTTTGTGAGAGACACTTTTTTTTTGATATAACAGTAAATTATATGAATGGAAGCTGTGAGTCTGAATGCATGTGTTAGTTTCATATTGTTCTTTAAAAATCCTTCCCATCATATTTGCAAATGACATCCCAGGTATTTCTGACAGAAATGTGGATATCCAAAAAGTGGTCTAAGGAAACATAGTACTGAATGTAAATATCTGTTCCAGTGCCCTTCTGGGAACAGACTTATTAAAGAAAAAGAATAATTAATTTGGTGGAAGGAAAAACATTACCTACCATCAATGTTATTAAGAATAAAACTTGAATTGTTGTTTTCAGTTTTTATTTCAGTTTATTGTATTTTCTTCAGTTAGTGGCATTCTGGTAGGCATGATGAAAATCTTGCCTCCTAAAGGAGCACGTGGGTGAATAGTAACTGAATATTTTTTTTTTCAAAGTTTTTGGAAGTCTGAAGGTTCATACAATTGAGTAGTTTGGCACAATGTCCAGCGTGAACACACATGAAAATACTAGTTAATGCTATCAAAATGTGACATTCTCTTGTTTCTGTTTTTATTTATAGATCCTGCCCGTTCTGCAGCTGTTTCTTATTATACAGGCTGACTAGAAGCTGAAGTATAAACACGAGGAGGAACAGAATAGTAGTACTATCTTCACCTGCTCATTTTCCAAGTTCCATATATCAACCCTGGCAGTGAGTATATGTCTTTCTAGTACAAATCCAGTCCAACAGCAGTTCAAGGTAACACTAGTCCTATTAATAGACCTAGAAGGCTGATGGTAGTCACAGAAGTCATAAACCATCAGGCTTCTGTTATTCCTGACTGTGGTCTTATTGTGTGTTAAAATGAACCCAAAATCTTAAATCTAGATATTTCGAAATCTACAAACACAATATTGCTGGAAGTGGCGCGAAGGGGGGAGAGCTGATTGGTTTGGCACAGAAGTGCTTGGAGAATAAAAATTTCTAATGAGAAATTATTACAAGACATCTTTTGCTGTGAAGGTTTTTGCATGGAATTTTAAAGGGCCAAACTTCCCATCTATCTTATCTTGTGCTATAAAATAAGACACCATAGCTCTAGGTGGGAATTGAGTGTTTTGTCCACAACCCTGTCAGCTGGACCATAGAAGTGCTGATCCGTATTAGATGAAAACAAAAATATAAGAATTGTTACCCATAAAGTGGCATTATTTCCTATCACCCTGGTAGTCTATCAGCACCAATTCTTAAGCTAATTGAGCCATGCCACCTGGATGAGAACTGTCCTTTTCTTCACATGCACCTGCTCAACACCAGCACTACAGATAGAAATTATTGGAACCTTTCAAGTAAACTATTAGAAACTTTTGCCTAGAGGAAGTGGAGGAGGGGATGAGACAGAGGGGACAGCTTGAATATTTCTTTAGCGCAATCTGCAATATGCAAGCCTCTGGTCTTCAAGACAATACCCGGTTCAGTATTCTAAAAAGCTAGATAGGGAATAATTTCCTTTTTCTTCATTAAATTAGGGTCATCTTGGACTAGTGGTTTATGAAGTATGGAGGAAAATGTCTGTACCTTCACAGCTATCACGTAAGCTTGTGAGAGGCTTCTCCAAATGAACTGTTTCTAAAATGATACATTTCTGGTTCTTACTTAGCAAATCCTCTTCAAAACCACTATCGATGTCAATCAGAGAGCACTCAAATCAAACTGAAAGTGATCTTAGTTTGTGGTTCTGAGATATCCATTGTAATTCCAAGTACTGGACTGTCTGGTATTTTTTTTCCGACAGAGTGTCATGCTGAGTGGTGTTTGGAAAGACAGTCTAGGAAGCATTTTGCTGTGCTATTTCAGTCTGCATTAGGCAAAATGGTTTTCTTACATTAGGCAAAATGTCTTGCCAAGTAGATAGACACTGAAACTTTAAAATCTCTTTTCTCCCTTTCTGGAAAGACAACATCAAGCTGTGGACTCCAAACTACTGGGAAAAAACTAAAATGGACAAAGCCAGCAAGGTGGGAAAGGGAAGGTTTTTTCATTCTGAAAAGAAAATTAGGCATGGCTAGTAACATTTGCAGCTGTACCTAGACATCCAACTGAGAGTGAGAGTCCATAATTTTGTACACTGTTTGTATATATAGTAAGAGACAGTTCCTGCTCAAATAGACTAGAATAAGCAGAGAATAACACAAAGGGGATAATGAAACACGGTATTATTAGCGCAAATTTTAGGACTAGAAGTCTCTCAACAGATTGTGTATCAGACCTGGGAACTGAACCTAACCTCAGTGCCAAGGTCAACTGTTCTGATTTTAAGAGAAGGAATTGTATGGGTAACCTTCTAGAGCTTCAAATAAGTACCATGTTACAATTCCAGCTTTAAATTTCTTATTCAAACCTAACCCCAAATCAACAGTGTTAATGCACCCATCAGTACATATTCCAAGCAGCATGTGTATTCAACAGACAATAGTGATTTTTGTGGTTGGCAACAAAATATGCAGTGGGTTGCAGTAGCAAGGATTATATCCTCTATCTTTTTAATATAATCCATGGCTTGTATTTCAAAAACTGTTTATAATTAGGGTGTAAAATATGACTTTGATTAATATTTGCTTCCAACTTTCTAATGCCTTCATTTGTTCCACAGTTCCATTTGAAACAATTGTATGCAAAAGATTCTGATGTTATGTCAGCTGACACTTAGCAACTGTTATTATTGATTATAACCTTGATCAAAACTTCTCATCAGTTTACAATATTTAGTTAGGATATTTGAAGAGACCTAAAGTATTATTATAAAGAAGCAAAGCTAGGTTTGGCAAAGAGCCTTTCATTTGTCTCTGAAACTTTTGGCAGTAAATTTAGAACAGAAGAGCGTTTCTCTGGAGTAAAAATATATGTATTGCTGGCTACAAGTGTATGTTTGCTGCTTCACAATTTTAGAATTAGATGACGGACTTATTTAGTAGACATTGGATAGTAAAAAGTAAACCCCCTAATTTAAAACATTCCACGTTACCACATTCCAAGAAAAACATGAACCGGTGAACAAAACCAGCAGTATTGTAATAAGAAAACAGCTAGGTGCATTTTTTTCAAAACCTAAACTCAGAAATCTAAATGTATGAGTTACTGGCTAAAAATGCCATTTTCATGTCTCAGTTTCTTCATGAACCGAAAAAAAACAACCTAGACAATAAAAAACAACCTAGAAAATAAAAAAAATAAGAACTAAGACTCCAGGTCAAGGTTTAGAGCACAGTTCTAATTTTAGAATCATCTTTTTTGAATCTTAATGTTGTTTTTTTAATTTTAAAATGTACTTTTTTCTTTGTAAGAGATTTATCATTACAACTTTTTTTTTTTTTAATGTAAAGGTAAGATACTTTTGGTAATTTTTTTAGAAGAATTATATTACTGTGACCAAAAGATTTCTCTTATCATATTCTGTGCACTGGCTTTGTTATCTAATCTAGGAAAGGGGTCGCTTTTGACATAAGCTACAGAAGACAACTGCTGACATGTAATACGAGCCCCATTTCGGCAGGCTACATAAGCCCCTGATTGTTTGGAATCCATTTCTGATTACTGTCAATTTCTGAGCATTGATCGTAAGTCATGACTATTTGGTCAGATGCTCATACCTATGCTCAACTTTAAGCACATGCTAACATTTTAGTCCGGCTTTCTACATCAGCTTAATTTGAGTTTTACTGAATCATAACTGTGATAATCCTTGGAAGTGAGAAAGGAAGACTGCAGAAGATCAAAGGGAAAGAAAACTTGAGCTGGATTTTTGAATCCCTGCTCTTACAAAGAGTGCTAAAACTGCTCTGCTTTGACTTTCTAAAGGGTTTTGCAGAACAGGGGAATCTGTACCTGTGCAAGAAGGTACAGATGAGAGGAAGACAAGATGGACATAACTTCAGAGATTTTTGTTCAAATTAAAGGAAGACCCTGAAAATGGAAAAAAAAATCATTGTGAGGAATGTAGGGCATGTACAGGCAAGATGCTGGAAGTCTGAGATGCGATTTCCTCCTCCTTGACATCAATATGCTGCCTGGTATAGTTTACCTTCTGTTGAACATTTAAGAAAAGATTTGTGATCAGAGAGAAGATGGATCAAAGCAGTCAATGACTGTGTGGATAGCAGACATGGATATTGATAGAAGAAAGGATGTAGCAGTCAGGGATGCTGCTGCATCTACAAGGCTCTGTGCTATGCTGTGCATTTGGGAGGAGAATGTTCTCTTCTCCTAAACTCGTGCAGCAAAATCATGCTCGAGTGACTTACAAGGATTTTGTCCGATAGAAGTCCATGCCTCTAAATAAACAAAACCTTAACTTCCTTCTAAAGTGCAATTTCTCTTATGCCTAATCCTTCTTGTTTTATCCACGTGGAAGAAATAGAACAAGACGATTGGAACACTACTCACTTGTTGGTACATCTGTATGATGCTGTTGGTATGTGCTGATCTCTACTATTTCACAGTCACTTCCTTGTGGTAGCAGTGTTCCAGATTTCATATTTAGTTATCTTCCAATAGCACACAGTGTCTCATGAAGGCAGAAGATTATTTTTAAATATAATCAGTTTTGATGGGGTGAGGGCAAAAGGAACTCCTGGATCCTGGACTTGCTTAGCTGTTTGAACTTTTGTTGTTTGTGGATAGTCCAGTATTAATCAGAAGGACACTGCATGTAAAATACAATCATCTTTGTGGTTACATCTTTTATCTCCCTTTTGAAAGCTAGGCAAAAGGCAGCCTCTTAACTATGCTTAGTGCTGTGTACTTCATGACAGACCAGAAAATAACACCGAAATGTGGTGTGTCAAATGCATCTCCCTTAGGAGGTTTGGTGTGACTACTCCATTATGTGCCCTGACCTTCACTGCCTGAAGAACAAGTTTTGTTCTTGAATCTATTTCTTCTGACCTCTGCCTTGCCCATTTTGCTTTGATATGCGTTATAAATACAAGTGCCATAAACAGCTGTGTAAATAACTAGTGTGGATTATTTTATTGTACTTGCTGTGATGTGCAGAGAGAATATGCAGCTTTAATACATGATTGAATTAATTGAATTATAGCCCTTCAAGGTAAGAAATACAGTTTGATGAATGATATCTTCATATTTAGGAAATATAGAATCCAATTCCAACTTAGCATAGATTTCTTATGTAATAATGGGATGAATTACTTAACAGTTATTACTTCACTTCATAAAATGGTGGTATGAGTTAAACTGATGCTTCTAAACTGCATTGGAATCCACGCAGCATGTTGCCAGTATTCAAACTAGTCTTAACTGAAAAATCTTCACCTGAACATCTACAGAAGCACATTGCTTACTTTGCAGTACTGAACTGTAATGCCGTAGTGGCAGTACTGTGAGCTTTTCCGTGTTGGAGCTTACTTTCGGGAACATGCAGCAGTTGTTGAACAAGGTGTGGACCATATGAAAAGTAGGTCACATCTACTGTGGTGGATAATAGGGATACCTCTTGGAGTCTTGAGTTTCTAAACTGGAAGCCTAAAGTCTCAAGGTTTTTAAACAGCTTTGTATCTAAAGAAAGTCCATATATACATTAGGGTTATTATCACCATGCAGATCCAAACACTGTCAAGCAAAAAGGAAGTGTCAATTCTTACTTACAGGTTTACTGAATTGTTGTCTTTATTCAAAGTTTTCTCTTCTAACCTTTACCCTCCCATTTTTTCTGTTCTGTTTTCACCTTAATTTATATGTGCACTATTTGCCTTCCCTTTCTCATTTTCCTTTCACTGGCTCCTAAGTAGAAGATGGAACAGGGTAGGTTGTTTCAGTTTGAATCAACATTTTTAGTATCTGATGTTCAGTTGTTTGAAATTAGGCAAAACTTGTTACAACCAAAAAGTGGAAGCATCTTTAAATGAGCTGATGCACAGGTTATTATGAGGATTGCATCTGTAGTTGATATCCTGCTAAGTGATATGATTATTCCATGCAGTTGCTTGGAAAATTAAGTGTAAAGCACACCCACCAAAAGGCTTAAGGCGTTGCACAGTATAAAACCATTTTTGAAATATGTTACACACGAGAAGACTAATCTCTAAAGAGAAAAAGAAATTCGATCCATGCAGTCCAAAGCCTACATAAGAAAATTGTAAAAAACTAGTAAGTGTGAAGCCAACAAAATACATTTCTGCTTGTGGCCTAAGAAACTGTTATGCTTATTGTATTACAATTGAATAAAACAAGAAGCTGGGTTATTGTCTGAATGATAATCCTTTGTGAGGCATTGAAGCTCACTGTACATTATTCCTGGGTTTCCCCCTCACATAACTGCACTGTGATTTTATGAGTTACAAGCAAAATCTGCACCTCAAGTCACACACACTTAAAAAAACCAGTAATATAATCTATTTAGAGAAGGCCTGAAGCGTTTTCAGAACAAGTGCATCATTTTTAAAGTTTTTCCATGGGGAATTATAAAAATATGTATCTTTTGGGAATTGTGCCAGGATATTTCTTAATTATTGCTGACATGCCCCCCATAACACCATGAGCTCCCTCAAAGGGCAGGAAAAGAGAATCAGTCTCCCTTAATCACCAAGTATAAACCAAATAAATTTAGCAACTACCTCATGCTGTTGAGGCAACAAATTGATGCGTTTGGAGTTCCCTAATGACTTAAATATATAAAAACTAACAGGGAAAAGAATACTGCATGTTGCCAGGATGAAACCTCAACTTTTTTTAGGGCACTTTTTAGAGCCACCCGCTGGCTCGGAACCCTGTAAGTCACGTGTGAGCAAAGATTGTCTAGTTGGTCAGCAGAATCATTTGTATTGTGAAGGTAGCTAAAGTGAATTGGAGGTGTAGTAAATGAAGCCTTCAAGGAATCGGGATATGGGTCCAGACCTGCATGTATTTAATACCTAGAATAGTGTTTAAAAACACAAGTTATCTTACTATTTTGGGCAGGACTATTAGAAATAAAGAATAAAACCTAAAGATTTCCACAAAGAATTAGTAGAGAACATCAATTCAGGGTGCTATATATCATCTTCAACTTAGAGTACAACTCTCCTGAAGAGCCAACCTATGCTAAATCAAGTATAACATGCGATTTTGGTCTATATGAGTATTTTTCTACTGTTTGTCCTCATCCATTGATTTGTGTTGAGTTTTTCAGGTTTGATTAAACTCAATACTCAAAACAAGTTTTCTAGCATGACTGTACTTTTTTATACACTTATACTGTGATAGCTTTGTGGAGTCCCATTGGGCACTGAGGTTACATTGTGCTATTTGTTTTATGAATTTTTAAATAGACAAAGCCACTCCAGGTAGTCCCTTGCTATTAAAACTGTAGTTGGCTACAAGAGGAAAGAAATATAAACATGTGCTTCACGTATTATGTATCAAAGCCATCCATCAACACTAGCTCACTTGAATCTTGTCTCATATTGAAGTCTTGTGTTTTGCAGAAAAGGACTTGAAACCAGATGAGGTTTATGACAAATGTTTCTCACAATGTTAGATGTAACCCTCGTGGTTTTATTTATTATTTTACTCTGGAGAATGTTTAGATCCTTACAGGATTGGGTACTCATTTCCAACTGATTTTATTTAAAGTTACAACTCTTGCATCTGAGTCGAGCCCAATGACCCTTGCACATACGGGTTTTAGTACAGAGGGAGACACTTCAAATCACTGTCAAATTACACACAAGCCTTTCACAGTTGCACATACTAGTAGGAAATTTGTTCCATGCTTTTACTTCTGTGATTATTTTCTAGTGAATATGATGAAATTTAAAGGAATAAAATTTTTTTATGTCTTTTATGTATGTACCTATACAGAGACATATGTAAAAAAATTACAGAGTGTGATTATATTCATCCAGGATTATTTAATCTAGTCATTTGCTTTAAAGAATGTATTTTTCAATTTTAATTATTCAGTGCTTCAGCAAAGAGATTAAGGATGCTGAATAAGAGCCTTGTCCTACCATAATCTCTAACTTCTGCAGGTCAAATTTATTAGTCTGTTATATTGATATAAGCACAGACTGAGACACCATAAACTACTTCTGTATGCATTTGACCCTTTTCATTTTGACTTACCAGCCTTTAGGAGTTGTCTAAATACTGTCTTTTTTTTTTTCAGGTATATTTTAATGTTCTTTGGAACTGACTTGAAAGACATTTAGGGCTAGCTCCACAAAAAAAATGTGTATCTAATTTACTGTTTCAGCTTCAAAACTCTTCTAAATCCCTGTTTAGTTGTTGGCTCACCCTAGAACCAGCTAAGGTTCATAACTACCAAACTGTTGCCCAATGAAGTTCCTAAACATATGCTGTTAAAAAGTAAGTAAAGGCATGACAAGACTAAACCCTAAGAAACCTCCCTCACGTCTCGGTTTCTTTTGTTAAGAAGGTAAAAAAAGAGCTAGGTGTTAGAATACTCAGCACTGACTTGCTCTCCATAAACACACAAACTTGCACATGGGAGGAAGGTGCCCTTGTGTTTCTGGGTATTTGTCTGATATGGTAGGCTTATAAATACCTTTGCAAACCTGTGCCTTGATAGCTTGCTTCTGTGGATCTTGAAGAATATAAGAGCACCACCATTAGATGATGCAGACATGACAGTAAAGTTCTGGTCAGATTGCACAATAGGTTGATTTCAGGTCTAGGGGTTGAATTTTTTAAGTTTTAACTTCTAGTTTTCTTATTCAAGCAATGTGTCTACTGTTTAACATGTTTATGAGGGAATAATACATACTAACAGCAAAACACAATATTATTTTAAAGTTCTTTACAAAAAAGACCCTCGTCAACTCTGGAAAACATGATCTTTCATTTCTTTCTTGCTCTTCATTAAAGAAGCAACAACTTGCAACTGCATTTCTAAAACAAGAACAATTACAAAAATAGAGGACGACAAGCGGTTGCTAAGTTCAAGTTTTTTCTACTGAAGCATAAAATATTTTTGTGCCTTACAAAAAGATTACTTACAAATCTTCTTAGAAGATTTTACCAACTTTCAAAACTTTTTCAAAATATTGCCATTGCAGACATCACTTAGGTCAAAAGGCTGCACAGTCACCAGAGTAATTTGAATAAAGACAACTGACGTCTATTACTGAATGCACACTTCTGTAGCATATTTATAAAGGCTCCTGGTCTCTGTTTAATCAGCAGCTGCTCAACAACCAGACCCCAAATCAACTGGACCACAGGAACAATCATGCCTTGTCTTATTTTAGCAGACAAGTACAACCATTGCCCGCACAAACAGTGCAGCGGGGTAAGTGAACCATTCTTGCAAAACACCCGCATCTAACAGAATGCTTAAAAGTTCTTGAGGTAGTGAAAGAAAAAAGCATTACTGCTGTTCAGTATTTACAATCATATTCATAAGTTAAGCCATCCAGTCTAACAAACGCAAATGCTTCTTTTTTCTGAAGTCTCCCTGCATGATCTTCAGTGTTACCTGTTTTTGTGTGGTCTTTTTGTAAATTCACTTTCCTAATAATTTAACCTTCTACTCTATATTTTGATTTGATAATCTCTTTGTTCACTCTAGTTGTATCTCACTTTTCATTAAGGTACCTATGTTTTCGACTGAGCAACCTTGTTACCTGTTGTCATGAAACAGACCAAACTGTCCCCAAGGGGGGCACCTGTCTCCCTTCTGGGAATCCTAAGCAGCCACCTAACAGGAATTCTCATTTCTTTAAGGGTTTTGTTTGTTGGGTTTTTTCCTTTGGTTTTTTTTTGGGGTTTTTTTGTTTGTTTGTTTTTTTTTTAAAAAAAAAAAAAAAAACAGTCTAAATGTATAGAAGTAAATAATCTTACAATCCTAAAAAGGTCCCAGGGTTTATGCTACTGTTTCTTATCACACAAGGGTGTTAGGCCCGCTGCCAATGTTAATCCATCCCATGTTAGAAATCTAAAATCTCTCGGATGTATTACGCATCCTTACCAACACTAAGCCGTTCTGTGCTGGAATTTGGCTTAATTCCTGATAGTCATCCCTTTGCAATTCTTCAGTGGGAAAGAGGCTGGGGTTTTTTAAGAACTAGTCATTGGTGACTGCTGAGATTGTTGGCGACTGAATTTTCACCAAAGCAGTTACTGAAGCTGTATTGGTGCCATCTTGCCTGTAGTGGTCACTACTGAAAAACTGAAGGCCTTATGCTCCAGAGTCAGAACATCACGTATTTGCCAGCATATACCACAGTCATTTCCTTTTCCAAGTGTGTGGAAATAGACAGACATAACTGATAACTGTTAGCAAATGTCATATGCTGTTTTATTTACAGAGAGGCTCATGATAATTAGTGAGCAGTCCAGAGGCACTGGCATTCTTTGCGTTGTTGTTAGTTTGAAATATCTCATCAGCGGTTTGATTTTTTTATCTATCTTTATGAAGCTTTGAAAGTGATGTTACAACTCCACAAATGTACGTAGTAAGCAATGATTTTTGGTTTTTGAACCTAGTAGACTCAAGAGAAAAAGTAGCACCTACTGATTTATATAGAAGAAGTAAACATTCCATTTGAAAATACAAATGGATGCTAACCAATGTTAGCCAGTCCCTGGTCTGATATTCCTGTCTAGGCTGTTCCTGCTTTAAATTGGCTGCAACGCAAAAAAAAGGATTTTATTTAAACAGGAGTATCATGGTCCTAAAGTGTGAAAACACTAAAGAAAGCCATTCGAAGGGCTAAAAGCAATTTCAGAGCTGTTTTTCCCTAAAAATCCCCTTAATGCCAGAGGTACACATAAGCTAACTGAACTAGTTCACCCTCTACATCATCAGCCAAACAGCTTGAAAAGCAGTTGCCATTTTTAGGTAATTAATACTCTAAATCAATTCATGTTTGTTTTTATCTGGATGCCCATTACGCAATCTGTTGCTGTTATCCAACACAACAGCTGGGTATAATTTGCTTGTGGCTTATCTGGCAGCTTACAGGCATAGAATTTAAACTTAGATATTTTTCAAAGGTGTTGGAAAATAGTTAACATGAAAGTAACTCCTTAAGTAGAGAGCGTTTGCTGTTTTGTCTGAGTAGTGTCGTACATTTTGCACCTTTTTTTTTTTACCCAATCTGTGAGCCTCTAACAACTGCTACTAGCCTGTATCATTCACAGGATAGCAAAGTGCAATATCAGATGATATTCGCAGTATTTCCTGGGCAAACAGCCTAACAGGATAGCATGGAGATTTTTGGGAACACTCTAAAGCAGACAGCATGTAATACTGACCAGACAAACTCCTGGTGTTCCAGTCCTGCTCTTTCACGGGGGCTGATAGTGCCCAACTGTGTTGAACTACACTGAGCAGTGTAATTGCTTTGAGTTGTACAGTGTCTTTTACTAAATGCTAAAAATGTCACTTGTGTGCCTACACAGTGGCAGCCATTTAATTTTAAAACGTTTGTACGTATCTTGTAGGATGAACAAGTAAAATAGGTTTTGTTTACCCCAAGCAGTGGCTGGTTGAAAAATGAAGCAGACCAGTACTGCTATTGCTTATGTGGCACTGCACGGGTGTACCTTTAAAAAAGGGATTTGGCTGACACAGTTGTAGAGCCTTAAACCATAAAGTCACAAGCGTGGCTTCAGTTAGGTCAAAATGAGGAAATGCTGTTAGGTGTGGTGCTGTTCAAAGGAATTTACTGTGTCCATGCTAAGATTGGGAGCAAGAGTGGTAAATGGGGAACCGACTGGTGAATAGGTATCAAAATCTGCCTAAGTCTTTCTGTAAAGCTGGTCTGAAGATTCTGTGGTATAAATGGAAAGCACAACAGAGCTCTTTGACAGCCTTGAAAGCATTACTATGACAAGAGTGATGAAAGAAAGCGCTTTACATTTGTGCTCAATATACCTTATCCCACGTGGTTGTGCTACAAGTTTCTGTACATGCTAGAAGTGACCAATGGCATAAATTCATACGAGTGATGCTGTTAACAAACAACTTTAACACATATAGAATGTAATGTGCTTCTGGTTGGTACGTTCATGTCTGCTGTGAAATGCAGAACTCTTGGCCATAAAGCCTGATTACCATTTGAAGTTTTGAGGGCCAAGGCTCAAAAGACAAAGAGGAAGACTGGCCCACAACTTCTAATCAGCAATGACAGAAAAAGATCTGTCCCATTCAAGGCAGGAGAGTTAAAAGTTAATTCAATGGAACTACCCCATATTTAAGAATATTATTAAATAAATATACCAAAATACTAGTAAAGCACATTTTGAAAAGAAACTTAACGTGTATGAAATGCAAAATGTTTGTATTTAAAAGTTGCTGTGAACGATTTTTGTTTTGTTTTGTAGACACATTTCTTAAAAAAAGAATATGTATAAACACAAACATACATATACACACATCTGCACACGCATACTTCCCAAACCGATAAGATGTCTGTTTGAAAGATGTCAGTTCTTTCAGTGACTTAAAGTTTCTTCAAGGCAGAAAACTATGGAAGATACAGTATAGCTGAACATCTGTCTTGTCATGTAGGCAGATATTAGGATTAAATTAACTAGAAATGAGTAGAATGATATATGACAGGGTGCAGATGTCCCAGCCACAGTGTGATAATTTCATTGCAAAACTATGTAATGAATTCCATACATTACAGAAACACAAATATACCACTTTAGGTAATTATGATGAAAAGGTATAATATGGAATAGATAAACAGATGGTGTACCCAGAGGCATTTTTCGTTTACTGTTGCTCTCCAATCATTTTGAAATTACTTTATTTGGTCTACTGTACATCTATTATTACATCCTTTCTTTTTAATTTTTTTTCTCTTAGCTCTTCTGAGTCTGGGTTGCATGAGGCGCATTAAGGACCATTTTGCATGTCTGCTCCTGATAGATTGGTTAGCTCCTATTTTCTTTTGTAAGCTGTACATTGCTATGCCACATCTGAAGCCAACATTTCCGTGACTTCAGAACAAATTGGATTGATTCTAGAAGCCTTTTGGCTTTATGTAGTTTCTAAATTGGCACATGCTGCATCTGTGCTACTTGAATTAGCAGAACTGTACATATTTTACCACAGATTATTGGCAAATTTTCCTTTATTATTTGCAAATGGGTGCTTTGCATAGTATGTGAGATTCAGCTGAGGGCTATCCATTTCTAATAGGTATATTAAAACATGATTATATGAGGATGTATTTTATGATATGATTATTTGACCATCCCGAAAAATAAAACACCTTTTTACATCTGGCAACAGGTGTTTTAAGTGCTGTAAATAGTTAAGTATACAACATGGCTTTCCATCACTGGTCTCATTTGGAGTGTATAGTCAGCCCTTGAGTTCATTCCTATTCAAAGCTGAACTGTAGGGAGACCAGCAACTGAAGGGCTACATGTAGACACTTAGTACCTACTCACTGCACCCATATATGCCTGTGGTCTTAAACTGGGCATATGTCCTTGAAGGATGGCCTGAGGCCCATTTGGAAATACAAAATTTTAGTTCTGCTGTTAGCTGCAGATTACTTAGCTAATGTCTCATTGGCCTAGAAAGTAATAGCAGAACATTTTCAAATGCTGTTGAGATGAGGAAAAAAAATCCAAAATAAACTATTATTTCTTTTTCATTGTTATCATCTTGATTCATATTCCAGTACCATGGCAATAATATCTGCAGCATTGATGTTCACTTGCAATAAACAGCTTCTGGGGTTATCAACTGCTTCAGCTTCAATTCAGCGTTTAATCACCCGCAAAAGATATTTATTGCCTTGTATTCTCCAATGCCATGAACATTACCTCTTAATTATTAACCATGTCTCTCATTTTATATCTATTTTTAAAGGAAAAAATCTTTAGTAATTTAAAAAAAAAAAACCATGGGAGTGTTGTCAGCTGATTTTAGTTCTTTCTTAAAGCAAATCAGTGACTAAATATGGCAGTGTTTTTATTACCACCAGTACAAATGCACACAAGCACCCCACATATTTCAGTCACTTCTGCAGTGGATGGTTTTATTGCTAGTTTTAATCGCTTTAATTCAATACAGTTTATATAGTGGTTTGATGAAGGTGCTAGTACCAAGTTCAAGTTCCAGTACATTAAAATGTTAACACACTGGTTACTTAATTTTGACTTAGTATCTCCTTGTTTCAGTTTCAATGCTACTATTTTCTATTTCTTAAGCTTTGAAAGGAAGTTAATCTATTTAGAGGCATATGTTTTTAAATATGGAGATAGCACAGTTCATTTTCTCACGATGAAAGCATATTTTGGATAATCATTTTTTTCCAAACAGATGCCCAGTTTATCTCACTTAAATCAACTGTTTCTGACTGGGCCAGTTCCTGGATGAGTTAATTGAGCATGGCTAAACCCAAAATGCTGGACTAATCAAGGAAATACGAAGAGGTGATGACTATGAAGATTCTTAGCTTTCAGTAAAGGTGTTTAGTTGTTTACTTATATTCTCACAACAGAAGGAACGTAACAAACTCAGCCCACTGGAAATATTTCTGGATAATCTCACTCCATTACTTTCAGTGAAATTGAGTCTGCTCACTCTACCCTAGTGAACCAAGATCTCAGGGAAACAAGAAGGTAATAGCTCATTCATGCAGTACAAAATAAGTGACAGACGGAAAGGCAGACTGAAAGCTGTATGTCTTGAGTTTTTAAATTATATTACTAGTCCACCATTAATGGATTAGCTTCTCAATGGCTATATCCGGCACAGGAGATCAGTGTATTGGCAATGCTGTTCATTAGTACTGGGCAAATGCCCTGCTGTCTTGCTCACATCACAGCTGTTCATTCACGTTCACTTTTCAGACTTGGAAATATTAGTTTGGAGAATGCTAATGTGTTGTTTGACTTCCCCCCCCCCTCCC
>NW_009610496.1:0-221 GCF_000690535.1 Cariama cristata
TGAGGAGGCCCCGCGCCCCGGCGGGACGCGCCCGTTCGTGCCCACCGATTCGGGTGGGGGAGAGGCCGTGCGGGGCGGGCCCTGGTCCGGTACCCCCTGGTCCGGTACCCCCGTTCCGGTGCGGACATTCCCGTGGTTTCCGTCTCTCCCTACGTACGAGCTCGGTTTTGTTTTAGCAGGAGGCGTTCTTGTGGGTTTTAATGGCAGGGGGGGCCCAAGGG
>NW_009610496.1:252-8980 GCF_000690535.1 Cariama cristata
GCTGGGGGATGCTACATTTGGTGTTTGACACAAGCCTTGGTCGGATTACTTGGCATATAATATTTCCACGTTATTACTCAATTTTAAAATGGTCGTAATGAAGTGATCGGCTGTTAATCGTTTAAAAAAAGAACTGTGGAAATCAGTCCTGATATTGCAACGTTTTATATCATTCTGTTATTAAGGATGATTGTTAGTGCTGGCAAGATAACTGGAAGCTGTGTAATACAGGGAGATGATTTCTTTTCAGAAGAAATGTTTAGAATGATGGAGTGAGTGCTTGTAGTTCCGTAGATCAACTTGTAAATGTATCTTTTTCTCTCCCTAGCTGTTGCCGATGCAATTAGAACAAGCCTTGGACCAAAAGGAATGGATAAAATGGTAAACCTTATATTTAAATTTTTAAAACGTTAAGTTTTCTGGAGATATTGTAAAGTCAACATGTTGTATATAGGATGCTATCTTTTGCCTTGAAATCTTTTCCAAGTGTCATTTATTTAAGGGAAAGTGGGATCTCGGTGCCCATCTCAGTTTGAGAAATAACATTGTCAGGAAAAATATTTTTCATCGCGTGTCAACTTAAGTTAAAGATTTGTGGTTAGTGATCAGAACTACATTTCTCCTCTTCCTTCTCAGATTCAGGATGCTAAAGGAGATGTGACAATCACTAATGATGGTGCTACTATTCTGAAACAAATGCAGGTTCTGCACCCTGCAGCCAAAATGGTAAGTGGTTTTTTCCATTGCTTGAACAGTGATATGCGTAAGAGCTTAATTTCTGGGACAGAAAAAATTTCATGTGGATTTGAGGAGCAGTTGCCACTCAGGATAGAGAAAGAAATTTTGTGCAGCGTGCTCCAGGAACATTTATTTTGATTGTAAGATGTGCTGAAGAGTTCTGAGTCCTTATTTCTTATGTGGTGTTCCTTATGCATAATCCCTCTGGGCATATTTTAAGACATACAAGAATCTAGCCCAAATCCTATTCTGTCATCTAAGAAAGAAAAGTCAGTGATGTCCTAAAGTGCTAGGACAGAAGAGAATGAAAGAAGAGAATGGGTTCCATTATGGTCACTGGTCCGAGGGTACAGTAGCCTGTTTTTTTGGGCAGTTAAGTGTAGGCCTCTTAGATTTGATTGTGGTTGGGGGTGGAAATGAGCTTCCCGCGACCCTTCTACAGGAAAGGAAAAGGTAGACCTGTTAGATACGTGTGGTCAATTTTGAAGCTTGGGAGAAAAGCTTCTTTGCCTCTGTAAAAGATCTGTTTCACAGTAGTTGTACTTCACCAAATAGGTGTACAAGTATGGAAAGCAAGGTGCAAAAGATACTGGCTTCAAATTAGAAAAGGCATGATTAGTCCTGATACTAAGGTTGACTTCAGTAGCGCTGCATCCTTGAATATCTTTTTTTTTTTTTAATTGTCAGTGTTTGCAATTAGGTAGCATTACATACAAACTTTTGCCATAATTTGTTTTTTTAGTTGGTAGAGCTGTCGAAAGCACAAGATATTGAAGCTGGTGATGGCACTACATCTGTTGTTGTCATTGCTGGAGCCCTTTTGGATGCCTGTTCCAGACTTCTTCAGAAAGGTAAATATATTTATTTAATATAAAAACATGACTGGGCGTAGTTGAGTCCTCTATCTGCTGGCGCGTCTATAACAAAGTAATAAAGTAGCTGTTTCCAGTTGAAGCATGAAAGGTGACTCGAGTCTTCACACTGAGGTTTCACTCGAGTCCCACTTTTGATTAAAAAATCTGTTTAGCTTTTTATTTTTAATTGAATGCATTACTATTGATACAGGAAATAGTGCCTAGATAGTGTGATAAATGTTCGCTTGTAAAAACCTCGATTATACTTGTACTTCTTGCATGGACGGAGAGATAGTATAAGAAGGTATAAATGAAATGTGAGACCAGTGATTCTACAGGGTGTTTTTATACTTAGCAAATTTATCACCTCCCATCACTTAGAATATAGGGACCTTGAGAAAGGCCGGACAAGGAAAGACATGAATTCTGGAATGCAATAGTTAGTGTAGGTTCTGTTCCATTAGCTCGGGCTTTTCTCTTGTGGTCATCTTCCGTGCAGTTCAGGAGCTTTTTGAGCTATCCAGCCGGATAACAATTCGGCTCCTGTGTGCACTGGAAATAGAACAAGGATGATTGGACCTGCAGAGTTCTTTTCTGTCTCAGATCTGGACTTTATACACTTGCCTTATCTCGATACACACCGTTTTGCTTGTTGTCCTCTTTCTGGCCCCTACCAAAGGTTCGCTTATGTTTACCTCCTTTCCCGGTACTGATGGTACTGCGGGACAAGCAGCCTGGCATCCTCTACCGCAAGAGGTAGTTAGAAGGTGCCTTTGTAACGTTTCCCCATAAGCTTCCCCCTTTGAAAAGATAAAGCATATATCGCACACTACAGAAGAATCGAGGAACTTCATAAACGACTGTGGAAAAACAGTCTTTGAAAATCTGAAATAAAACCACTGTCAGGCTCCTCGCAGGTATTACCTGAACAGTGGCAGCTTTAAGAATGCTAAGGGTAAAGAAACCCTTGAGAAACTATGTTTGTGGGATGTCAGACGTTGCAGGGAAATGTACTGTACTTGTGTGTGAGGACAAATTATTAGGAACACGACAGCTTTTTTCCTCAGCTTTTAACAGTGGAAAGTAATAAGGGAGGTGATATACTCATGAAGAACACATTTTGCTAAAATGCCTTCAGTTGATTCTGACATGAGTCTCTCTAAATCAATCTTAAAACGGAAGGAAAGGGTGAGAAAAAAACCCAAAAAACTATTGGTGCGAAAGCATGACTGTCTAACAGCCTTTTTGTACTATCCACAGGAATTCACCCCACCATCATTTCAGAGTCATTCCAGAAAGCTTTGGATAAAGGTATTGAGGTATTGACCAACATGGCGCAGCCGGTTGAACTGAGTGACAGAGAAACCTTGCTGAATAGTGCGACTACTTCGCTGAATTCGAAGGTATGACTGATCCTTGAATTTGTATTTCCAGACTAGCTGAGCCTTCAGCTTTTCCCAGTCTGTGCTACTCTTCACTTACTAAGAATACCCTGCGCATCATAAATCTAGTTGATTTTCAGACATTGGCTACCCTCTCTTAGACTGACTTTTCAGAAAGCCGTGGTTCGTTGAGATTAAATGAAAGTGCCCAAACTGAATTTCAGTCTGAAATATTTAGGTGAAATATCTTAGGTGTTAACTGTAAGCGTAAAATAAACAAGCTTCAACAGAAAAACCAGGTGGGATACTGAGAGCTTTTGCCAACTTTTTGTGTAGGCAGTTCTTGTTGATGTGGCAGAAGCTCCTAAACTAGCATTGAAATCTGGAGAAATGTCCTGGTTTCCCTTCCAGCAGAACAATCTGGGAAGCTCTCAAAAGACCTATCTTAAGATTTCAAGAAAGACAAATTCAGGTTTCTTCCCCAAGCCCTTAAGTGTAAGTTTTCCCACCAATGTAGCTGCTCCTTCCTTTAAATGGAGTAGGCCTTAAGAAGATGCCATATTAAGACATCTGGCTGATGGACTGGGAGGGAAAAGAGCTCCATTTCAAAATTCAGAAGTCAAGACACTAAAATACAATGACAATATTATTTTGAAGTTACTGTTTATCAGTGTTGTCTCACTTTTTTTTTTGTTTGCTGTTAAATCCTGTAGGTTGTGTGTCAGTATTCTAGTTTACTTTCTCCAATGAGTGTGGATGCAGTGATGAAGGTGATTGACCCAAGTACAGCTAATAGTGTGGACCTCAGAGATATTAAAATTGTTAAGAAGTTGGGGTAAGAAACAATTTTTAACTGGGCAAATTTTGTCTCTGTGAAATCAGCCTTCCCCAAGTGCTGGAGTCATGGATTGGTTTTGTTTCCAGAGGCACAATTGATGATTGTGAACTGGTTGAAGGACTAGTCCTGACGCAGAAGGTGGCGAATACCGGTGTAACCAGAGTGGAAAAAGCCAAAATTGGCCTGATTCAGTTCTGCTTGTCTGCTCCAAAGACGGATGTAAGTTAAACTGTGACTAGAACAAAACCTTTTGCTGTAGTACTTGGGAGATGCAAATGTAATGATAACCTGTTTTTTTAAAGATGTGATACCAGCTCTGTCCCACAGCTGTATTGAAGGTCTGCTGGGTAATGCATAGATACTCATAACTCTTAAGGAACTTATAGTTGATAGAAGAAAGAAAATAGTTCGGAAGTCCAATATTCTTCATCATTTAAACAATCTCTAATAAGACATTTTACTGTCATGCTTATTTGCTTTGAATCACAGGCTCCTAAGTTAAAGAATGTGGAACATCTTGACACTTGCTTTTAAAGTCAGCAGTTGTTCACAGTACTTGTTTTTCTCTTTTTCTTTTTTCTAAATAGATGGACAACCAAATAGTTGTTTCTGATTATGCTCAAATGGACAGAGTACTGCGTGAAGAGAGAGCCTATATTCTAAATTTAGTTAAGCAAATTAAGAAGGCTGGATGCAACGTGCTGCTGATTCAGAAGTCTATTCTGCGGTATGTTAGTACCGATTTACTGGCTTGCTGTGTGTGTTTGGGGGAACAATTGGAATTGTTTGGAATACCTGGAAAATTGAAGCCAAATACTAACAGTCACGCTTGGCAGAGTGTCAGACTGGCTGTAACAGTGGCTGTACCTTTAGAAAGCACTAGTGTTGTCTATATTTTGAGTTTAATGACATCCCTACTTTGTAGTCTGAAGAATTTCAGCACTACTGGTAAGAAGCATGCAACTGGCTAGTATGACCCGGGTACTAAAATAGCACTGTGGACTGACTACTTCCTCTTGTTTTTAGGGATGCTCTTAGTGATCTAGCCCTCCATTTTCTGAACAAAATGAAGATCATGGTGGTTAAAGACATTGAAAGAGATGACATTGAGTTTATATGTAAGGTAAAGTGAGTTACAGAAATGGCTATTAAAGTAGCGGCGGTGTTTAAAGTCTACCCCAAAACTAAGTACCCAGCCAGTGCCAGTTTATTATGACACTTGCACAAGTTTCATCTTCTAACTGTAATGTAAGAGCAGACATTTCCCTAAAAAACATTCCTGTTCTGTTGAGCAGCCACATTTCTAGAAAGATGCGGGACAGATGTAAAAGCCATTGTCCTAACTGCATTTTACTGTAATATATGACGAACATTATGCAGTGTAGTTGCTGACTCTGCGCTTCAGGTTCTGGATCTCTTTTTTTTTTTTAATACCCCATTATTTTTTCAGACAATTGGAACGAAGCCTGTTGCTCATATTGACCAGTTTACTCCTGATATGCTGGGGTCTGCTGAGCTGGCAGAGGAGGTCAACTTGAACGGTTCTGGGAAACTAATAAAGGTGAGTGAGTGACAAAATGTTAATGCCTACTTAACATCTGCCAATTACTTTAATAACAACTGCTAACCTTAATGTTTTTTACTACTGAAGTTACTACATTTAAGGACCTACATCTAACACCTGAGTAGCCACCGACTTGGGAAGTGCAGTGGTCTGGCTTAGCCAGACATCGGTACTGTTAGAGAACTTGCAGATACCAACTGAAGTCTCTTTTTGTCCAGAACCCTTTTTTTCAGTCTTAGTATTTGGTTTTACGTTTTAGATTACGGGCTGCACAAACCCTGGAAAAACGGTAACCATTGTGGTACGTGGCTCCAACAAACTTGTTCTAGAGGAAGCTGAACGTTCAATTCACGATGCCCTGTGTGTCATAAGATGCTTAGTTAAGAAAAGGTAATGTCTCCGTTTGGTTAGAGTAATTTAGTGTATTAATATGGAAAGCTAATCATTTATGCACTTACATAAAAAGAGTTTTTATTTTTAATTTTTGTCCTCAGAGCTTTAATTGCAGGAGGTGGCGCACCGGAGATAGAGTTGGCGCTGCGCTTGAACGAGTATGCTCGCACTTTGAGGGGTATGGACTCGTACTGCGTCCGTGCATATGGAGACGCACTGGAAGTCATACCGTCCACGCTGGCTGAAAACGCAGGTCTCAATCCTATTTCAACTGTAACAGAGCTGAGAAACAGACACGCTCAAGGAGAGAAAACAGCTGGCATTAACGTCAGAAAGGTAACGAACAATTGTATATGCATAGCATAGCTAAAAAAAATACCTGGGCATTACAAGGAAAATGCTTAGTCTTGGGGCTAAACTAAGGAGAGGGCAAGTTTGTGTCTCGTCATGGTATTCTCTCTAAAATTAGTGTTGAGGTAGATCATAGCTTGTCCTCTGAGGCTTTAACAGCTCATCCAGAGTATTGATAACAGCAGATACTTACATGCTGTACCCACAGGACAAGAAACTTCCTCTGTCTCTTCAAAAACATTATTTCAGCTACCAAAATAGATCCATTTACAGTCATCCATCAGTATTACCTGCAGTGGAAGGTGCTCACGTGTCCGAGTAGCACAGTGGGCTATCTTCTTTTCAGTTGGCACCATGGTTAAGCTGGCATAACTGCTTATCTTTTCTCTTGGCTAATTTTGACTGGGTATGTCGAGTGCTTGGGGGGAGAAGATGCGTACCAGAACGTGCCCGTTGAGGATGGAAGAGTACAAGCCCTTTGACGGTCTAATTGCGAGTTGACTGGTCTTCTCGGGATTCTACTGAAGAAAACTGGCTACATCTAACTGTAGTCTGACTTGCAGAAAGTAAGAGCTACTTGTTCTCATAGGGTGGCATTTCCAACATCTTGGAGGAGTTGGTTGTCCAGCCGCTGCTGGTGTCTTTGAGCGCATTGACTCTCGCAACAGAAACTGTGCGCAGTATTCTTAAGATCGATGATGTGGTGAGTAGTG
Organism: Cariama cristata; assembly: GCF_000690535.1. Classification (NCBI taxonomy): domain Eukaryota; kingdom Metazoa; phylum Chordata; class Aves; order Cariamiformes; family Cariamidae; genus Cariama; species Cariama cristata. The sequence goes on from NW_009610496.1 coordinate 7,086, forward strand.
TTTGCATCATGTTTCCTTTAATCTTTTTTTCACAAGCACCAGGGTAGTTACTGTCATCTCATTTGCTGTGCTTCAAAATATTATTATTGTGTAGTAGTCTCAGTTTACATGCTACTTGGACTGTTTGGCCTTCTAATAATAACTGCAATTGGAACAGAAGGAAATGCACTATACATACTGTACCTTGAAGTGAGGAGTTAAGAAAGTGACCAAAAACCCAGGATTTTGGTCAGAGGAGAAGTAACTGTTCTGTATCCTGTGAGTTTCTTGCACCTGATTGCGTGAATTTTTCTTTGCAGGTGAACACTCGGTAAGCTGAACGAAGCGGGGACTGTGCCATAGAGCTCCTTCCCGGTAGTCTGGAACATTGTTTCCTCACCAAAAGCGCCTATGTGAATTGTCTTAAAGTCCACAAAGGCTTATGTACTTTTAGGTTAATTTAAAAAAAAAAAACAAACCACCAACAAAACCTGTTTTCAAAAAGGAAATGCTGTTTATCAATAAACATGCAGTAGTCTACCTGAGTCTTTGCTTTATAATCTTGCTAGAAATAAGATAATTTTTTTGTTACATTTGCTTTTCTGTGCCACATGCTCTTGCTAAGCTCCAAAAAGTTTAACAGCAAATTACTAGCTCTTGTAATATGTTCTAAAAACACCCTTGAATTTGCACTGTAGTAACATGCTGGCTTAGAGCTGCTTCTCTTAAAAGTTTTCCATAAAGGAGTGGTATTATTTCCCTTCGCTCTGAGGGGCTAGAGCGGAGAGTATCATTGCAGTGATGGCACTTAAGAATACTACCGCCTGCCTTGTTGCGTTTTGCCTCCGGCAGTCTGCAGTGATGCGTGACGCAGAGTACTCCAAAAGGCAGTCTTGACAGGCTGGGTTTTGTGCTTCATCCAACAGTGAAGTGCAAGTCTGAAAACCAAACCTAGTTCTAAAAAGGCAGCAAGGATACTATTACTGTAGCTAGGCTTATCTATATTAATAGGGATTTATTTAAAATCTGTGTTGGATAACAGGTGCATCTCTGAAACAGCTGTAACTGTTCTTTTGGTTGCTTCCATCATGGTGGTGTTCAACTCCGAGTTCTGTTGGGCAAACCCCAGGAGTGAAGCTTTCGGACAGCTTAAGTAATCCCCACACACCCCTCCCACCTTCCCCCCCAACCGAGTTGGTTTCCCCAAAACTGGCTGAGAAGTCAAAAAAGCATACTACTTTATAATAACGCAGATTACGCTGTTCTAAAACATGTCATAGCATACACATTAAAATCCATTAATACCTGAAGGAAATGGGTACCAGTGTTTGTGTCGGTGCATCTCAAGAGTATTAGCTAGCGTCACTTTGTTAGGAAAACTGTGGGTGCCCCAATATTCATTCAGTTTAGATTAATTTAAATTGTTCTTAATGTTACATAGTTTAGAATAAACATTTTTCAACTTCTAATTCTTGGCTTAAAATTTTGAATTAACCCTTTCATCTTCATTATTGATAGAGTGAGACAATCAGATTCCTCTCTGTTTAAAGGAGAGTCTTTCATGAGTCTCTTAAATAGAAATGCGAGTTATGAGTGGTCAGAGCTGGAGCTTTTGAGTCCACTTCCATTGGCTTGTTGCCCCGCGATAGTTGAAATACTTTCCTATGACTTGGCAAAGTGGAACATTCAGAATAACTCAAATACTGAAAAATAAATAAATAAATTAGACAATTGATTTGGGCATTAATGCTCTGCATGAATTATTTATTGGCTGTTTAAAACTACAAATGATGCCTGACCCCACACGATTACATCCAGCAATAATGTCTTTTAGTTTAGGTATTAACTTTGATTAAAGCTTTTCTTCCCCATCATTGCAACCTTCCAGTTCTTCACAAGGCTTACAACTACTATGT